>NW_008346900.1:747052-809837 GCF_000622305.1 Nannospalax galili | reverse complement strand
CACTTCTATAACCTTATCCGTCGTGATCTACGTCACTTCTATAACCATATCCGTCGTGATCTACGTCACTTCTATAACCATATCCGTCGTGATCTACGTCACTTCTATAACCATATCCGTCGTGATCTACGTCACTTCTATAACCATATCTGTCGTGATTTACGTCACTTCTATAACCATATCCATTGTGATCTGCAGAGTAAAGGCTTTGTCCTGCAGCACTGTCATCTCGTCTCAGTTCCTCTGGACAGTGTACCCACATAGCCAGGGCGGACCACAGCACTCCACTGACTCCCTGGTGTTTTCAAGAATGCCTGTGAGCACTGATTACTCTTGCAGAATGCTCTTGCAGAGTACCCAGGTTCGATTCCCAGCACCCACATGGCAGCTAACAACCATCCATAAGTCCAGATTCAGGGATCTGACGCCCTCTTCTGACCTCTGTGTGGCATTGCATGACACAGGTACATTTACATGCATGCAGGTAATGCATGCAACACATAAAAGTAAACAAAGAATCAATTCTTTGAGAATTTCATATAAGGGGGAAGAAAGATTGTAAGCAGGGCACTTACACATATGAACTCACAATGCCTGTGACAGCATGCACAAGACCCACACAGCTTAGACAAAATGTCAGTTTAGAGAGGGTAGGTGGGCACTCGACCTTCCCATAGCTGAGGAGGTCTGTTGTTTTACACTGATAAACTTTGAAATGCTCATCTGCTTCACCTGTGATACATTCCTGGTGATGCATTCCTCTACCATGCTTGATCAGCTAAAGCCGACCCCTGTGTTTACAGCAGCTGCCATCTGTGGGTCTCTGGGAGGTTCTGAAGCCATGGACAAGGCTTTGTGACTGTTCGATGTTTTAAACGAATCCCACTTGCTTCCTGAGCAAATGTCCCACTCTGCATGCAATGTCCTACCCATGGGTCAACAGAGTCATTCACTTGTTCAATATATATATTCACAGAGATGAGAATAATGCAGCCTAAGTAAAGTCTACGGGAGAGCGATACTGTCCCTTCCCTCAGCCTACTTGTCACCTGAAGTTCGATCTGGAAATAGAAGAGGAATTCTGTCAACCACTTCCTCTTGCCCCAGCTAGTTTCCAGCCCTGCCAGCCACACCTTGAGGGGCAAACTTTGGAAGTTACACAGAGAAGTTCACTACAGGAGGACTGGAAACCAGACCTGCCTCTCAGTCACATGGAATGTGGTCTGGGGATGCTGAGTCCCTTGAACCTCCTCAAGAGGTGTTCTACATGTAAGAACTTGAAAGGCAGGGCTGGAGCTGAGCATGCTGGTGTACCTGTAACCTCAGCACAGAGGAAGTAGAGGCCAGAGGATGAGGAATTTGAGGTTAGCTGAGACTACATGAAGACGCTTAGTATGTAGAAGGTATATCACTATGAGCAGAATCTTCCCTGCACCAACAGCCTCCTTCACACACATTGATCCCATCTAGCAAAGTCCAGAGGCTACAAGGACCAACCCAAGAGTCTAGGGTAAGCCTCTACACCTTCCTGAAGTTGGGGAACACTGTGGTTTAAATGTGGAAGTTCTAGCTAGGTCCCCCTTCCAGTCTTGGGCCCAGTACCACTTCTGCTCTTTCCCAGATCTCTGGACTACCCTCTTAGTGGTCCACTCACATAGTAGTCCTCCCACTGCATCCTGATCCCTTCACTCAGATCAGCTCAATTCTCCAGTCTAGTTTGTTAGACCCTCCACAAGCTGTCCCCACCCCACCTTGCCCTTGGCTCCCCTCCTGATCGGCCTGCCACAGACCTGCGTACTACCCAGACCAGCTGACTACCTTCGAAAACCTCAGGTGCACACCAACTAACTCTTCATACCTGAACAAAAAGCACCCAAGCTACATCAACAATGTAAACAGAACCAAACTTCAGCTAAACAAAGTCAAAATAGAATTTCCTATCAGACACACAACCAACAAAAGACATCCAGATGCCCAGACAGCAACAAAAACACAAATAACATGAAAGGCCAAGAGAGTACATCCCCAGCGAAACCACCAGTCCTACAGAAGTACACCATAGTGAGACCCACCTGAGGAACTCCCGGATGCAGAATTTAAAAGAGCAATCATAAACATGATCAAAGAACTTAAAGAACACACAGATAACACAAAGAAAAAAAAAGGATAGGCATAAACTTGTGACGGAAGCTCAAGGAAACACAAATATGTGGTTGAATGAAATGATAGAAACAATTCAGGACTTGAAAAGTGAATTCACAAAAGAGAATTATTGAAGAAAGCCCAGGCCAAAATGAAGATGAAATTGAAGAACTCAACAAGTCAGTCTGAAACAACAGGAGAAAGCCTCACAAGCAGAAGGAATGAAATGGAACACAGAATGTCAAGACTGGATGACACAGTTGAAGACTCCTCAAGTAAAGGTTGTAAATTTTTTTTAAAAAACACAGGAACAGAAGACCAGGAAATATGGAACACCATGAAAAGACCAAATCTATGCATCATAGGCATACTGGAGGGAGAAGAATCTCAGCAGGTCAATGGCACTGACTAGACCTTTAACAGGATTATAGAAGAAAACTTGCCTAAATTAAGGAAAGACATACCCATACAGATTCAAGAAGCACATAGAACACCATAGACAGGACTAGTAACTCCCCATGGCATAGCATAGTAAAAACACTAAACATACAGAACAGAGAGAGAACACTGAAAGCTGCTAGAGAAAAACAACAAGTCACATATAAAGGAAAACCCATCAGAATTACACCTGACTTTTCAATGCAAACTTCAAGCCAGAAGAGTCTGGACCAAAGTACTCCCAGTTTTAAATGACCATGGATGCCAATCCAGATTACTTTACCCAGCAAAACTATCTATCATAGTCAAAGGGAAAGGAAAACCTTCCATGACACAAATAGACTGAAAGAATTCATGCCCACCAAACGAGCCCTACAGAGAATACTCAAAGCAACACAAAGGACCAAAGAAGGGAGTGATTCTACACCTAAGACATTATAGAAAGAAAACAAAGGAAGGTATAGTTACAGAAACCCAAAATAGCACCAAGAACACAAACAAATTAAAATGACCATAACCAACCCACATCTTTCAATAATAACTCTAAATATCAATGGCTTCAATACCCCATCAAAAGACACAGACTAGTGGAATGGATTAAGAAAGGAAAACCATCTTTCTGTTGTTGTCAAGGAACTCATCTCACTTTCAAGGACAGGCAGTACCTGCAGGTGAGAGGATGGAAAAAATATTCCAAGTACATGGTGCTAAGAAGCAAGCAGGTGTTGCAATTCTAACATCAGACAAAATAGATTTCAAATTAAAACTAATCAGAAGAGATAAAGAGGGTCACTTCATTCTAATCAAAGAGCAATTGACCAAGAAGAGATTACAATCATGAACATATATGCACCAAATTCTGGTGCACTCAAATTCATAAAAACAATACTACAGGACTTTAAGACACAGATTGATCCCAACTCAGTTAACAGAAGGGGAGTTCAATACCCCACTGTCTCCAATAGACAGGTCAACTAGACAAAGAATAAACAGAGACATCTAAACTAAATGACATCTTACATCAAATGAAACTTACAGACATCTATGGAATATTCCATCCAAGCATCAAAGAATATACTTTCTACTCAGCAGCCCACACAAGTTTCTCTAAAATTAACCACATTGGGGCATAAAAAACACTTCAAAAAATCCTGAAATAATTCCATGTATTCTATCAGACCACAATGTAATAAAGCAAAATCAACAGTAACTACATGAACTCATGGAGATTAAACAACATACTCCTGAATGATGAATGGGTCAAAGAAGAAATTAAGAAAGAAATAAAAGTATTTCTGGAACTAAATGGAAATGATAATGTAACACAACAGAACGTCTGGGACACTTTCAAAGTGTCCTAAGAGGGAAGTTTATAGCTTTAAGGACCTGCATTAAAAATCAGGAAGAGCACATAGAAATCTTGAGTACAGCTCAAGACTCTGAAAAGACAAGAACAAACCAGACCCAAACCTACCAGAGGAGAAGAAATGACAAAAATCAGAGCAGAAATTAATGAACTAGAAATAACAAAAAATACCAATTCAAAGAATCAATGATCTCAGAGCTGGTTCTTTGAAATGCTAAACAACATAGACACATCTTTAGCCCAAATAACCAAAAGAAAGAAAGAGCAAATTCAAATGAACAAAATCAGAGATGAAAGGGGAAACATCACAATAGACACTGAAAAAATTCAGAACATTATAAGGGAGTAATTTAAAAACCTATACTCTTATTAAATTTGAAAATCTAAAAGAAATGGATGAATTTCTAAAACCATGGACATCACCAATGTTAAGCCAAGAAGAGATCAACAGTTTAAACAGACACAAAAAATCAGGAAACTGAAATGGCAATACAAAACTTCCCGACTAAAAGAAGCCCAGGCCCAGATGGATTCACAGCAGAATTCTAACAGACACTTTAAAAAGATCCTCAACAAATACTTCTTAAATTATTCAAAAAGATGGAAACAGAGGGAAAACTCTCAAACTCCTTTTATGAAGCAGGTATCACTCTAATACCAAACCACGTAAAGACACGACAAAAAAGAAAACTACAGACCCATATCCTTAATGAACAGACACAAAGATTCTCAATAAAATATTCACAAACCGCATACAGACACACATTTAAAAAAAAAAGATCATCCACCATGATCAAGTCAGCTTTATTCCAGAGATGCTGGGATAATTCAATGTATGTTAGTCAATAAATGTAATGAAGCATATAAATGGACTTAAAGACAAAAATGGTCATTGAAATAGATGCAGAGGAGGTCTTTGACAAAATTCAACATGCATTCATGTTAAAAGTCCTAAAGGGAATTGAACTGGAGGGACCATGTCTCAACATAATTAAAGCCATATCTAACAAACCCACAGCCAACATCATTCTAAATGGAGAAAAACTGGAAGAATTCCCATTAAAATCAGGAACCAGACAAGGCTGTCCACTATCTCCACTTCTCTTTAACATAGTGCTTGAAACTCTTGCTAGAGCAATGAGAGAGGAGAAGGAATTTAAAGGAGTAATAATTGGAAAAGAAGAGGTCAAACTATCAATATTTGCAGATGATATATTATACATAAGAGATTCCAAAATTTCCACCATAAAACTGCTAAAAAATGATCAATACTTTCAGCAAAGTGCAGGTTAGCAAATCAACTTACAAAAATAAGTAGCCTTTCTAATATACCAATAACATGCAATCAGAGAAAGAGTTCATGGAAACCCTCCTATTCACAATAGCATCAAAAAATATATACGAATAAACCTAACCAAAGACATACAAGCTCTCTACAATGAAAAATTTAACAAAGATCTCTAAAAGGAAAGTTTTAAATCATTAAAGAAAGAGACTGAGGAGGACACCAGGAGACGGAAGGACCTCCCATGCTCATGGATTGGTAGAATACTGTGAAAATGACAGTCCTTCCAAAAGCAATCTATAGATTCAATGCAATGCCAATCAAAATCCCCACAACATTCTTCACAGAACTAGAAAAAAAAAATCCTAAAACTTATATGCAATCACAAAAGACCCCGGGTAACCAAAGCAATCTTGGGCAAAAAGAGCAATGCTGGGGGATCATCATCCCAGACGTCAAACTATATTAGAGAACTATAGTCATTAAAAACAGCATGGTACTGGGGACAAAAACACATAGATCAATAGAACACAAAAGAAGACCCAAACGTGAGTACATACAATGTCAGCCATGTGATATTTGACAAAGGTGCCAAGAACATAATGGAGGAAAGACAGCATCTTCAACAAATGGTGCTGGCAAATCTGGATCTGCACCTGTAGAAGAATGAAATTGGACCCTTATCTTCAACCCTGCACAAAAGTCAACTCCAAATGGATCAAAGACCTCAATATAAAACCTGAAACTCTTAAACTGCTAGAAGAAAACACAGTCAGGAACCTGTAAGCAAGCTCTAGGTGTAGGAAAGGACTTTCCAAATCAGACATCTGTTGCTTAGGCGTTAAAGTCAACAATCCATAAGTGGGACCTCATTAAACTAAAAAGCTTCTGTACAGCAAAAGAAACAACCAAGGAAACGAAGAGGAAATCCACTGAGTGGGAGAAATCTTCACTATTCTTGCTATTAATCCAACAGAAGATTAATATCCGGAATATACAAAGAACTCAAAAAACAAAGAAACGAAAAAATAAATGACTCAATAAAAAGATGGGCTAAGGACCTGAACAGAGAGTTCTCAAACGAAGTAAAAATAACCAAGAAACACCTTTAAAGTACTGAACATCCTTAGTAATTAGAGAAATGAAAATCAAAATCACCTTAAGGTTTCATCTTACCCCAATCAGACTGGCTAAGATCAAGAGAACAAAATTCACCAAATGCGGGAGAGGATGTGGAGAAAGGGGAACATTCATTTGCTGCTGGTGGGATTGCAGCCACTGTGGATAGCAGTGTAGAGAACTCATAACTACCTGTATTGCATGTCATTTATGTTTGTGTCCTGTAGCTCCCGGGCATTGACTCGGCCAGCTGGAATGAAATTTGTGATCAAAAGTCAAGAGAACAACAGGGTTTGGCAGGTGAGGTCCAGCTACTCACAGAGCCCCCAGCCCCACAACACAGTAGGCGGAAGGACAGATGGGGAGGTTAAGATGAGGTGGAGAGGCACAGGCTGACTCTGGCTGTCTGCTTTGGTCACCAGGCTGCAGCCAGCCAGTGACACTCCTACTGAAGATGTACTTTCTGAACACACGTTGGGATGCGGAGCTGATCCTCAGATGACATGGCGCCATGAGGGCCTTCACGCCTCCTGCAAGGAAGCGCTCATTTCAACGTTCAGATCTGGGGAGGTAAGCGTGTTTGCAACGCGGTGTGGGTGCATAGGAGGGTCTGACCTCGGGGTTCTTCTGGAGCTTCAGTCCTGCCTCTGTAGATGATTGAGGTCTCTGCACCCCTCAGATTCCAGGGAAGACGTCCGCACAGCTGGGGTCACTGGTGGGGCAGTGAAAGGGGCACCCACAGCACAACACGGAGCACACGGAGGGCACCCGGAACACAGACACGGAGCACACGGAGGGCACCCGGAACACAGGCACGGAGCACACGGAGGGCACCCGGAACACAGACACGGAGCACACGGAGGACACCCGGAATACAGACACAGAGCACATGGAGGGCACCCACAGCACAACACGGAGCACACGGAGGGCACCCGGAACACAGACACGGAGCACGCGGAGGGCACCCGGAACACAGACACGGAGCACACGGAGGACACCCGGAACACAGGCACGGAGCACACGGAGGGCACCCGGAACACAGACACGGAGCACGCGGAGGGCACCCGGAACACGGACACGGAGCACGCGGAGGGCACCCGGAACACGGACACGGAGCACGCGGAGGGCACCCGGAACACGGACACGGAGCACGCGGAGGGCTCCCGGAACACGGACACGGAGCACGCGGAGGGCTCCCGGAACACGCGAACGCGGAACACGGACACGCACGGCCAGGAGTGGGACCTGCCGCGAAGCTTGTCCCACGTGCGGTCACGTCTCGCCAGGGCACCGTCCGTACTCCCTGCCGTCCGCCCGGGTGGTTGGCCTCCGTGCTGGACGAGGACACTGCAGGCTTCTGTGTGTGCTCGGGAGGGGCTCTGGGACACAGGTGCTGCCTGAGTGCTGCGGGGCTGGGTGCTCCGGGCTCCTACGGCACCGGCACCGCGCTCAGGTTATAGTAACTGTGCGGACACGAGAGGGCAAAGGCGCACGGACAGAGTTCTGGTCAACACCCAGACTCCGTGTGAAGCCAAACGGAAAGTCCTGGTTTCCTTTTCCTTCCCGCACAGTGAGCAGGAAGAGGAGGCCGCTCGGGATCCTGCGACGCTGGTCTGCTCAGCCCTGAGCACACAGACGCCCACCTTCTGCCCCAGACAAACAGTGTGGAGAAAGGGAAGGCGAGGCGAGATCGCCCCGTGCCTCCTCTCCCTGTGAGGTGTGGGTGGGATTAGGAAAACAGAAACAGAAGGTCAAACCAGCAGACCAGCAGAGTTCAAACCATGCAGGATGTGTCAACACCACAGGTGGTTGAATTTACAGGACCAGGGGGCGGGGCCAGGTCACATGCCTGGGATCTGCCAATCAGATAAGCTTGAGCCTATGACTTGACTGTGCCTCAGTTTCCCCACCTGTAGACCTGCGACAATAACGTGTCTGTCCATTATATTATACACTGCACACAGTAAGGTACTATGTCATGTGGTAACATGTTCTCAAGTATTAACATACTATCAGTCAGCCTGACTAGGTCACCTGTGGGAGCCTCTTGGCTGGCTGACCACGTGCTCAAGAGCTGCCATGTGTCCCCCACTTCACTCTTCTGGAGAGCCCCATGGTCTATCTCTTTATTGCACATAAACACACAATTTGTTTTGGGGTTGTTTTTTTTTTTGTATTTTTTTAATTAAGGAGAAACTTAACAGATTAGCATTCCAAGGCCCAGTTTTAAGACATTAGAAAAGCCGAGATGATCAAGGCTTTCTCTGTTGAAGGGTGACCTCGCCTTAGGAATCCGTAGAACTTGCCTCACCTCCCTCCCTCCCACTCCTGGGTAGAGTGGGCAGCTCCCTGGATCAATGAGAGGACTGAATTCATTTCCCAGGAAATTAACTGGTCTAATTTGCAGAGTTAAATAAATGCTGGAGCTCTCTGACCTCCATCAACCACTAATGAGACCACTGAGCCCGCTGCCCTGCTCGGCCTCCCTCCCTCCCTCTGCAAGTCTACAATGCAGGTGATCAAGGTAAGACCAACTAGGCTACTGCCACCCCATGGAGAGCCCAAGTGTCATGAGACCCTAGAGAAGAGGCTGGTGGTTCAATGGTCTACAGTCAGCCAAGGGTGCCAGCTGGGCTGACCACAGACCACAGATGACATGACACATTTCAAAGCAGGGCAGAAGGACATGTTTTGTTCCCATCAAGGTGACAAGGCCCCCATGCAGCCCACTCTCCCCTTGTGCTAGGTCCACATCATGGTTCCACCCCCGCCCACCATTTACTTCTTAGTTTCTGTTTTTCCCATGTGCGACCTTTCCACAGCCCTCTGCACAAGCTGCTTCCCTTTCTGTGGGTCTGTCTTTCCCTTCATCTTTTAGTACCCGTTTCCTTTCAGACTCCGCTAAAGCCAGGTTTTCTGAACCTTGGCATCCTGGGACCTTGGAGTTTGGTTCTTCTCTATCTGAGGTTGTCCCATGCATTGTGGAGTGCCTGGCCTCTAATACCAGATGCTACCAGCAACCTTACTTACCCCACTTGTCACACGCACACCCTGCCAGGTGTGCCCTGGATGTGGGATGGAGGCAGCAGAAGTGCCTGTTACGGAGCCTGTGGTTCAGGTGCTCCCCATGGGCTATACCTGTCGGTCTGTCCCATCTCTTCCTCTACAGGCTGCCTGCCCAGCACCTCCTGCCTGGGCTCCAGCTCCTGAGAATGTAGACTGGCAAGTTATTTCCTGTATGTGGCCCAATGCTGACCTGAGAGATGCTCAGGATGCCACAAGGGATCAGTGAGTGTTCACAATGGAGCCAAAGGAACACGCACTCAGAAGAGTATGGCTGAGCCCACAGCAGCCCCAGATGAACAGGACAGCGAACATCCCACTCAGTACATGCAGGGCTGGCGTGAGGGCATTTTATCAAGTTACCACAAGAGCATCTGATGGAGATCCAGCCTTTTGACGACTTTCAGATGTTTAGCACAGAGTTCACTCTCTGTGTCATGCAGGGTGCACAGGCGAAGCTCTGTATCCAGTGATCAGAAGCTCGGCCGCAGTCCAGCCCAGCCCAGCTCAGCCCCCTGCACAGTCAGAATCACAAGGATGTGTGTCAGACACACTCCTGAAAATGCCTGGTGGAGTGTAGAAGGAAATCATTCATGGCAAACCTCTCCAGCCTGGGAAGCAGCGGAAGACTCAGTGCATGTTTCTGACCCTCACGCATGTCTACACCTCTGTGCAGAACCAGCATGGCACGGTCATGTAATGTTGTCACATTGCTGGCAGTGTGCAGGGGACCTTCAGCTTACCATCCACCTAGGCCTGCACAGAGGCAAGATGGCTAGTACTCGCTGACAGAATGAATGAAAAGAAACAGGCCAGGGAGATAAAGAAACTCTAACTCAGGAGCCAGCAATGACCCCCCACCAGATCCATACTGGCCCACCGATGGTCTAGCCCCAAACTAGATGCACGTGCTTCTTGCCCTCCAAGAGCATATGAATTTCCATCCTGTTCTGTGCACAGAAGACATTATCCTAGAATCTATGATTCCCAGTCCTGGGCGGGAGGCAAGCCTGCTGTACCCTCTGCTCATTCCTAGAGTACGTGCACGTGATAGGTATCCAGCCACCCTCGACTCATAATCTAAAGTAAAACTGTTGGTGGACAAGATTTCCTTAGAAGGCAGAATGTTCCTAAGAGAGTAACAGATGGGCAAGGGGTGAGGGGGAACCTATTGGTTAAAGCTAATTTCATATGCTGAGGGTTTTTCATCATTCAAAGCAGAAATCCTGGGCAAAAATCAAAGATACACAAGGCTGCATCCCACAGTTCTCACAGAGTCGAGCCCTGTGGGTCCCTGCTGCAAAGTGGGTGTCAAGGAGCCTGGCTCCAGGTGCAGAGGCCCATGTGGGCAAGTAGGCGTGTGGAAGCATGCTGTGTAGACAGAGTTGGCATTCTGGCTGGTACTGCGTACTTGGGTTCCCCACAGCAGTACAAAGTGGGGGTGTGCCATGCCATCTGACCTGTAAGTTCTTGTTAAAACTGTCCATAGCTAAGACAGGGAGGGGAGCCCAGTCCTTCAATGCAGCCTGGCCCCTGTGGCCCCACTTAGTTTAGCTGGGAATAAACAGGACCAGGATCCTGACATTTCTGGGGCAGGAAGGTGGCGTCACTGTGTTCTTCTAAAATGCTGGGGGCATCCCACAGCACCCTGATTTCTTACACAAACCCACGGAGACCCAGGGGACTCATCTTTGCCTGGCTGGCTGCCCATGGGTCATCTCAGGAACATTTTTCCTGGGTGTCCTCTATCTAGAGGTGGGTGGGAGGGGTCTTAAGCAGGACGCTCTGTTTCTGGTGATGGTGTGTGACATCTTAAAGGCATTCTGGGTTGTCTTGAGTGCAGTGGTGATGTAGGGACTGACTGGCCTCGACTGGGCAGAGGTCAGGGTACTGCTCAAAGCCCTTCAACACACAGAACGGTCCCTCTGCAGGAGTGTTCCCCTGCACCAGTGTGCCAATGGTGTTGTGGGCAGGAAAGCTAGCCCAGGCTGTAGTCAGCTGCACGCTGGCTGAATGTGATGTGGCTACACATTCCCAATCCATCTAGCCACATGGCAGGGGCTCCCTAATAAATACCTCACTTCAAACAGGATCTGACAGAATGTCCAGCACGGTACATCTTAGTCTACCCCAGTGTGGAACTGAGAGGCCATGTGGACTTGTGGCTCCATGCACAGTGCTCTTGTGCAGTTAGGGACGGCATGTGCCTGAGAGGAGCCGAAGACCTCCTCCAGGTGCTCCCACCTGGCCAGCATCTCTATTCTGGCTGTCACACCACACAGACTAAGGAGGCAATTGGGGGGACACCGGGTAAGGACTCAGAGACAAGACCCCTCCAGGGCCCCCAAAGCTTCGGGATGCAGCTGCTCTCAAGACAGTGAAGCTCAGTCCCCCTTCCAACCTGGTTCACATGGTCAGCACGTCTTCACTACCAATCAGCTGATCTGTTTGATCAAACCTCAGTCCCATCAGCTGGCAACATTGGTGGCCTACTTAATTAATGTGCTGAAAAGTAGCTCTTTCCCTTTAACAAGTAAAGCAGTTCCTGCTGGAAGTCCTGGCAGATGGTGAGCAGGGCAGGGCAGGGGAGAGGCAGTAAGCGGGAGCTAGGCGTCAGGTGCCCTCCGTCACAGGTGTACTCCATCACTGCTCCTTGCTGGGCAACACATTCATTCTGCAGCCCTAACCTGACTTAGGGGACCTGCAGATGTTTTCAAACTTGTTAGAGTCTTCAGATTACAAACTTGGTTAGGACGGCGATCTGTGGGCGAGGGCTGGAGCCCTTCCCATCCCCAGTGCTGCAGAAAATTAGAATTCTCTTTTCTTAGCACCTGATGGGCTGGATTTTGAAAAACACAGATCTACCAAAAGTCTATCTAAAAGCACACTTCTTGTTTTTCATGTGTGTATGTCTGTGTGTATGTGTGACTGTGTATCAGTGTGTGTATGTATGTGAATATGTGTCTATGAGTATATGTGTGTATATATGTTATATATGTGTATATATCTATGTCTGAGTCTGTGCATCTGTGTGTGTATGTATGTATTACACGTGGGTAAGCACACATGCATGGGCAGGTTCTCATTCATATGTATGCATGTGAATGTGTAAGTCAGAGGACAAGCTCAGTGGTCCTTTTTCAAAAGTTGACAACCTTGTTTCTTTGAGACATAGTGTCTCATTGGCCAGTCTTACCAATTTGGCTGGGTTGGGATTAAAGCACGCACCAGCATACTGGATTTATTTATTTATTTTTTTGGAGACAGGGTCTCACTATGTAGCCCTGGTTTACCTGGAACTCACTATGTAGACCAGGCTGGTCTCCAACTCAGAGATCATCACCTTCCTCTGCCTCCCCAATGCTGGGATTAAAGATGTACAGAGTTCTGGGCCACAAGTGAAGACTGTCATGTCTGGTTTTGACTTGTGGAGCCTCCTTGGGCTTAAAATGAAGGGTTAAGATCTGAAAAATGTAAGGAACGCACACAAGTCAACCAGGAGAACAAAGAATGCAGTTTACAAAATGGGTAAAAATCCCAAAGAGGTGAAGGAGACACAGAAGTGACCCCCCCAGGTCACACACAAGTTCAGTGTCACCAACTAACAGGGAAACGCAAACTGAAACCACAAAGGTCTCTCATCTCACACCTGTTAGGGTGCCTGTCATCAGAAAGATGAGATGACAGAATGGGGGGACTGTAAACTAGTACAGCTGTCATGAAAACAGCACAGAGGTGCCTGAAGAAATTAAAAATGCAAGTACCCTCTGAGGAGCAACCGCACTCCTGGAACAGACCCACAGGAAATTAAATGCAGATCTCAAAGTCATCATCTACCTCCACGCTCATTAAAAGACTCAAAAACAGCCAAGATACGGAATCAACCTGGGTACTTGAGGCTGGGTGAATGGGTAAAGGCATTGTGGTATTATACCATAATGGAATACTATTCTACCTTAAAAAGGAAACCTCACTCTTTGCCGTGAATGAGGTGAATGGGGCAGGCTAAGACAGAGAGATGAAGCACTACATCTTACCGCTCACGATGGCTGGAATCTAAACTGGTCAAAGTCACTGGTGCAAGAGCAGATTGGTTGTTACCAGTGGTCAGGGCAGGAAATAGGGACGTGGCTGTCAGAGGGTCAACAAGTTCAGCCCTAGGGGTAGATGTCTGAGCGTCTAACGTACAGCATAGTAACTAGTGAACAGAACCATATTCTCTGTGTGAACTTTGCTTAAACATTCTCACCATACACACAAAAGTTTACCAGGTAAAAGGTATGTTAACTTGATGGAGGTGGTTGTTCTACAGAATGTATGCCTGTGAGCATCTATCAAGTCATCAGGCTGTGCACCGTCAGCATGTACAACTTAAGTGCATGCTCGTGTGTGTGTGTGTGTGTGTGTGTGTGTGTGCATGTCAGAATACCTCAGAAACCATCCGCTCTTTCTTAAGACAGGGCTTCCCACTGGCCTGCAGCTAGCCCACTAGGCCAAGCTGGCTGGCTTGTGAGACACACCCCTAGTTCCTTCAGGGGTCCTCTGCTTGCTTTCACAACGCAGGGTTTACAGGAACACACCACCACACCCATGTGAGCTCCTGGATTGAGTCTGACTGAATGTCTCATCTCCCCAGTCAGACACACAGGGTTCTTTAAAAGGCTTACTTTTTATCTATTTTTAAATTTCATTTTATTTATTTTGATGTGATGTATACAGTGTTTTGTCTGCATGTATGCAATTGCACCAGTGCAATGCCCACAGAGGCCAGAAGGTGTCAGATCCCCTGAGACTGGAGTTAAGGACAGTTGTTAGCCACCATGTGGGTGCTGGGAACCGAACCTGGGTCCTCTGCAAGAGCAGCCAGTGCTCTTAACTGCTGAGCTGTCTCTCCAGCTCCACATACGGGATTCTTATTTGTTGATTATATTTCGGCAAAGCTACCTGGGGTGGACAGCACTCCCTCGTCCTCCCATGGACTGCAGCCAGCCAGGCTTTCTTCTGAGTGTGAGATGAAGAGCCCTCTCCGCTCACTTCTGAGAGCAGGTATTTGGAGGTATGTGCATGCGAAGTGGGCTGCTGGCTTCTCAGCAGGGTTGATCTACCTGGGGAGCAGTGTCCAGGGCACATGGTGGAGAGAGGGCCCCATGAAGAGACTGCAAAGGTTACTAGGCAGCACCACACCACTCAGCATTCTCTCATCTCCTGGGGCGATGCTCACCTGGGTCCTGCCTTTGCAGCCATTGGAGATTCACAGTGAGGCACTGTCAACCACCAGGGCTTAGCAGACTGCTTATCAGACACAGCTAAAGCAACCCATGTTGTACACAGGATTGAGAAGCGACGGCAAAAATTAGATTTTAAACACCGGTAGGCCTCTGTAAGCCCAAACAAGAAAGCCTTGTTGGACAGGAGCCAGCCTGCCAACCACACTTCTCTGGGCCTTGCTGGAGCCTCTCAGGAAGGCCCAGTGTGGGGTGCCTCTGGAGGCTGGGGTGGGGCTGCAGACAGGACAAGTTCCTTCTTACCTTAGCCCCAGCAAAGGAGTCCTACATCTCCTGGGAGCAGGGGAGGTGTGACCAGGAGAGCCTGGACTAAGATACTTGTGCAATCTAGTCAGTGGGTGTTATTCTGCACTGGGTGTTAAGAGCAGGCAGAGGGGAGGGTCAGGGCAGAGAGGGGCTTGGGGTGCTGCCCATCCTGCAGGTTCTGGGTGCAGGGCCTGGGTTCCACCCTGGATGGTATCATCACACAAAATGAAACTTGACAAGCCCTAGAATCACCTGGAGATACACCTCTTGTCATATCTGTGAAGGGTGATCTAGCTTAGGCTAACAGGGGTGGGAAGACCCATCCTGAGTGTTGGCGGCACCATCCCATGGGCTGGGGTCCCAGACTAAGTGAAAAGGAGAAACTGTGCTGAGCACAGGCATTCATTTCTCTCAGCTTCCGGACTATGGCTGTCACGTGACCACTGGTCTCACCTGCTGCTGAGACTTCCCCTCCAGCATGTACCACAGACTCCTTTGGAGCCAATTAACCCCTTCCTTCCTTAAGCCGCTGTTGTTTGGTATTTTTGTCACAGCAACTAGAAGAGCAGCTAATCCCAAGGGGAAGGGCTGCTTCCCGCTCTGACCAGACCCTGCACAGAGAGCGCACTCTGCTCTACCTGAATCGCCTTGTGGATGCTTAGACGTGTGCACTTGGACTGCATTTGTGTGTTGATGAAAAGTTCTTAAAGCTTCACCGAATCACCAGTCAGCCACTTGTAACCTGCATTCTGAAGGAATCTAAGATGTGCTGCCGTTAAGATTCTCAAGTCAACTGGCGAGTCAACACAGTGCTGGTCCTTTCAACCACCTTTGAAAGACTTCTGAAATCAGCAGTGAAGAAGAAATGTGTGCCCCAAAGGGGTGGAGGGCGGTGCTCAGAGTGTGCTAGAAGGAGAGCCAGAAGCTACAGCGCTCATCCCATCCTGGGACTCTGAACTACACAAGAGTGCCTGGCTCTGTCATGAAATATTAAAAGACTAAGAGAAAAAGCTAGGCGTGATATCAGAGGCAGGCTTTTAATGTCCAGGAGTAATCACAGGCCATGAATGTATTATCTAAAGGATCAATCTGAGGTACATCACACCACACTGAGGTCTGAGATACGGTCACATCACACTGTCACCTGAGGTACAGTCACACCATGCTGTCGTCTGAGGTACAGTGATACCACACTGTCGTCTGAGATACAGTCACTCCACACCGTCGTCTGAGATACAGTCACTCCACACCGTCGTCTGAGATACAGTCACTCCACACCGTCGTCTGAGATACAGTCACTCCACACCGTCGTCTGAGATACAGTCACTCCACACCGTCGTCTGAGATACAGTCACTCCACACCGTCGTCTGAGATACAGTCACTCCACACCGTCGTCTGAGATACAGTCACTCCACACCGTCGTCTGAGATACAGTCACTCCACACTGTCGTCTGAGATACAGTCACTCCACACTGTCGTCTGAGATACAGTCACTCCACACTGTCGTCTGAGATACAGTCACTCCACACCGTCGTCTGAGATACAGTCACTCCACACCGTCGTCTGAGATACAGTCACTCCACACCGTCGTCTGAGATACAGTCACTCCACACCGTCGTCTGAGATACAGTCACTCCACACCGTCGTCTGAGATACAGTCACTCCACACCGTCGTCTGAGATACAGTCACTCCACACCGTCGTCTGAGATACAGTCACTCCACACCGTCGTCTGAGATACAGTCACTCCACACCGTCGTCTGAGATACAGTCACTCCACACCGTCGTCTGAGATACAGTCACTCCACACCGTCGTCTGAGATACAGTCACTCCACACCGTCGTCTGAGATACAGTCACTCCACACCGTCGTCTGAGATACAGTCACTCCACACCGTCGTCTGAGATACAGTCACTCCACACCGTCGTCTGAGATACAGTCACTCCACACCGTCGTCTGAGATACAGTCACTCCACACCGTCGTCTGAGATACAGTCACTCCACACCGTCGTCTGAGATACAGTCACTCCACACCGTCGTCTGAGATACAGTCACTCCACACCGTCGTCTGAGATACAGTCACTCCACACCGTCGTCTGAGATACAGTCACTCCACACCGTCGTCTGAGATACAGTCACTCCACACCGTCGTCTGAGATACAGTCACTCCACACCGTCGTCTGAGATACAGTCACTCCACACCGTCGTCTGAGATACAGTCACTCCACACCGTCGTCTGAGATACAGTCACTCCACACCGTCGTCTGAGATACAGTCACTCCACACCGTCGTCTGAGATACAGTCACTCCACACCGTCGTCTGAGATACAGTCACTCCACACCGTCGTCTGAGATACAGTCACTCCACACCGTCGTCTGAGATACAGTCACTCCACACCGTCGTCTGAGATACAGTCACTCCACACCGTCGTCTGAGATACAGTCACTCCACACCGTCGTCTGAGATACAGTCACTCCACACCGTCGTCTGAGATACAGTCACTCCACACCGTCGTCTGAGATACAGTCACTCCACACCGTCGTCTGAGATACAGTCACTCCACACCGTCGTCTGAGATACAGTCACTCCACACCGTCGTCTGAGATACAGTCACTCCACACCGTCGTCTGAGATACAGTCACTCCACACCGTCGTCTGAGATACAGTCACTCCACACCGTCGTCTGAGATACAGTCACTCCACACCGTCGTCTGAGATACAGTCACTCCACACCGTCGTCTGAGATACAGTCACTCCACACCGTCGTCTGAGATACAGTCACTCCACACCGTCGTCTGAGATACAGTCACTCCACACCGTCGTCTGAGATACAGTCACTCCACACCGTCGTCTGAGATACAGTCACTCCACACCGTCGTCTGAGATACAGTCACTCCACACCGTCGTCTGAGATACAGTCACTCCACACCGTCGTCTGAGATACAGTCACTCCACACCGTCGTCTGAGATACAGTCACTCCACACCGTCGTCTGAGATACAGTCACTCCACACCGTCGTCTGAGATACAGTCACTCCACACCGTCGTCTGAGATACAGTCACTCCACACCGTCGTCTGAGATACAGTCACTCCACACCGTCGTCTGAGATACAGTCACTCCACACCGTCGTCCCACACTGTCGTCTGAGGAGCGTCACACCACACTGTCGTCTGAGGAGCGTCACACCACACTGTCGTCTGAGATACAGTCACTCCACACTGTCGTCTGAGGTGCAGTCACTCCACACTGTCGTCTGAGATGCAGTCACTCCACACTGTCGTCTGAGGTGCAGTCACTCCACACTGTCGTCTGAGATACAGTCACTCCACACTGTCGTCTGAGATACAGTCACTCCACACTGTCGTCTGAGATACAGTCACTCCACACTGTCGTCTGAGATACAGTCACTCCACACTGTCGTCTGAGGTGCAGTCACACCATGCTCAGCATCTTATAAGCTGCTTCCCTCCCTGGGACAAAGAAACACTAGTCGCGTATTGACAAGACTTGTTTAAGGAACCAGGAAAGCCACGTTTACCGATTGTCAGGGTCAGTATGTAGAATGATAGGAAACACACATACCACATACAATACATGGCACTCAGCAGCACACACACCACAGCACATGAAGAACACACACAGCACACCACACTGCACATACACACATAACACATAGCTCACAGCAATCCACAGGACACATATTCATATACAACATACAGCTTACAGAGCATACTATATGACATATAACACACAGTATACCACAACACAAACACACAGATCACATAGTACCCTACATGATGCACACATATATGTACACACAGCTTATATACGACACTTATTCATACATGTAACACACACCTCACAATATACCAAAGGACACATATACACACATGCAACACATAGCTTACACAGGGTTGTACATGACACATATATGTATCTAATACATAGCACACATGTATATATCATATACATGATATAAACATACAGCACACGGCACTTGTGACACACATACATGTATAAAAGACACTGCATATGTCACATGTGCACATCTAATACACATAGAACACACATGCGGCATATATACACCTACAACCTACACAAAAAACACACGCACCTAGTCAGACCTCCTGTGATCCTGGAGCTCAGCGTTCCAGGAGAGACTACAAATAGCCAGTGTCTGCACTGTAGACAATGTCCACTATGGTGGACAGTAGAAGAGAACAGCAACTTGGGTCCTGGAGAGCCACGTTCAGAATGACCTACACACACTGTTCTGTGATTGCCTGAGGAAGGTTTTCTGAGCAGCCCTGGGCTATCTACCCCCCAAACCTGACTTCTATGAGCTAGACTCAGAGGGTTTCAGAGGAAGGATTAAAACCAAGGAGGGCCTTCAGGGCAGCGTGAGGCTGGGGGCGACTTCTCTGCTGCTGAAAGGACCTGCTTGACATCCACGGTGGGCCTGAGGAGCTCAGGAATGACTGTCCACTTGTGTCCTGCTCTCTGCGAGGCCTCGGGCTGGACACAAGGAGGAAAGCAGTTTGCTTTTTATTGCAGGTTCTCTGAATAAAAACCAACTTAGATTCAGTTCCAGGCTGGGGAGATGGGTCACTGCTTGCGGCTCAAGCATGAGGACCTGAGTTCAGATCCCAGAACCTACACAAAGGCAGGTATGGCAGCGCGTGCCTATAACCTCAGTGCTGGGAGGAGAGACAGGAGTTTACCAGGGGCCCAGCCAAGTGGTGAGCTCCAGGTTCAGTGAGACCCTGTCTCAAATAAGGTGGAGGGTGACTGAGGAAGACACCAGGTGTTGATACATGGCCTCCACACAAACATTCATAGGGGAACATACCCCTCCTTCACATGCATGCACACACACACATACACACACACATACACACACACACACATACACACACACATATACACACACATACACACGCATATACACACACACATATACACACACACATACACACACATATACACACACACACATATACACACACACATACACACACATATACACACATATACACACACACACATATACACACACATACACTTGAAAGAACTAATCCTTCTTTAGTATCTATTCTGTTTAGACTATGCTAGGTACCATTATACAATATATTGCAGAATAGTACCTAAAGTGGTCATACACACAAACACACACAACACATATACACACATACACACACATATACACACACATATATATACACACACATACACACACATATACACACACATACACATATATACACACACATACACACACATACACAGAAACAGGCACACATACATCCACATTAAGTAAAAAGTCTTTAAATCCCCTAGACCATCCGAACCCAATTCCTGGGTCAGATGGAACAATAAGTGACTTTTCTAGTCCTTCAGATGTCCTAAGACACTCTCTAGCCTACACACACACACACGGACATATGCATACATATACACACACACAAATACACACACACATACACACACATACACACATATATACACACACACACACACACACATACACACACACACACACGGACATATGCATACATATACACACACACAAATACACACACACATACACACACACATACACATATATACACACACACACATACACACACATACACACACATACATACACACACATACACAAACACGGACATATGCATACATACACACACACAAATACACACACACACGCATATACACACATACACACACATACATATATACACATACACACACATACACACATATACACACACATACACACACATACAAACAAATACACACACATATACACTCACATACACACAGATAAACACATACACATACACATATACACACACATACACACACACATATGCACACACACATACGCACACACACGCACACACACATACACACACACAGATACACACACACACACACACACACACACGCATGTGGACACTCACTCAATTCCTGCCTCTTCTCATTGGCATTTGTATAAACAGCCTGAATTCCTGTGTTCCAATTACATTAACTCTGATCCTCCTGTTTAACTTTTCAGAAGGACTTCGGACATTCTGGGTCCAGCTTCACATCTTGGTGTCTACAGTTTTCACGCGTTGGTCTCTGCTGCTGTTTAAGATGACAGATTCACAGGGCACAGGCATCGTGGGGTTACAGCTCAGTCCACCATATACAGGGGCCAAGCTGAGACCATGAAGCAGATGAAGTTTGTGGGGACCCAGGCTCCTCACTTCTGCCTCCAGACACGGGACATGATCAAGGGGCTCAGGAGGAGCTGGTTTGCTATCCTCCTCCCACCCCCACCCCCCACCTCATCCAGCAACTTTCTCCCAGGGCGGGATGGAGGTGCCCTCCTACTCTTGGAGAAGAATAATGTTCAAGCCAACAGAAAGCCACCTAGCCACCCACAGCAAAGCACAGAACATGTCCTAAGCAGGTCACACAGAAAGAGTCTCGGGTTCTTTCGCTCTAGAAAGTCTTGCTGGTGAAGATGTTAGAAGGCTAATGAGGAGCCAGGTAGCAAGCACAAGACGGTGCCTGGACATGAACAGCCTGCTCAGGGATGTGGTCAGGTCCCCGGCAGGAAGGACCCCATGGCAGCAGCTGCCCTCAGGCTGATCTCCTCCTGCCCAGAAGGCCCCACCCCACAGGTCTCCTTGGAGCCAAGGCTCCTCAGCTCCACTTGCAGTGGAATCTCCTTCCTTCCTCAACTGGACCTGACTGGAGACAAAAGAAACTCTTTCCTTCGCCTTATCCGTTAAGGACTTAATAATACCTGAGTTGTACCTGCAGATGTTGGGGGGCGACTTCTAACACTGTAAGCCAGCCACAGAGCACAGTGTAGAAACGTGTGTAATTTCCAAACCCCCAGTTGTTAATGAAATCCCAAACATTCAGATTTTAATTGAACTAGATAAAGATTAAGAAGCTTAGCAGCAGCTGGCATTACAAATCAGTTCTCGGCAGAGTTTTATGTTGTACTTTAAATCATTGCTTTTGTAATCGTCCTAAATTGTCCTTTATCTTGCTAACGCAGATACAATTCTCAGGGACCATCGAGCTCCCTGTCTCCCCACTGCCTGAAAGATTTTGATGACTAAAGTCTTAATAGTAATTTTAATAATATTATGACCTATACATATGATGTATATTCAATAAATCCTTACACTAATTAGAAGAAAAGCCAAGGCCTTTCTGTGACCTATTTTTAGAGATGTATTTTATTGCCTGAGAATAAGTGTTGGGAACAACTTAAAAAACTAAAAACTCTCTGGAGGCTATGGCCCAAGGCAGGGCACAGCAAGGCGGGAGGCAGGTGGCAGGGCAGGTGTGACCCAAAATATAAGCAAAAGGCACCTATGTAGGCAAAACAGGACACTGGTGGCCACTTCCCTAAAACTGAAGGGATATTTGTGTACAGGAGGTGGCTGCTGTAGTCCCAGGTGGCTGTCAGTGTGTGTTCTGAGCTGATGCTGTGCCTATGAAAATGCATGAAGGCCAGGACTGCTGCCCCTGGATTCCAGAGGGAAGGACTGCTTGAAGCCTTTCTGGGGTCCACATCTGCTCCTTCTCTGGGTGAGGGTGACAATGACCTCACTGAGCATTCAGGTTGCAAAGCTACCCAACCATGTACTGCAAGCAAGAAACTCATAGAAACCCACAGCTGCTGGGTACTGGGGAGCGGTGCTGTCCCCATATCGGGTGCTTTTCTAGAAGGCTGTGAGGATTCCATGTTGGTGTATGTCCATGGCTCTCCCAGGGCTTAGGTGAGTAGCAGGAGAGTCCTGCTATCCACTACGGTCACCAATTACAGATGCCCCTTAGCTTTGCAGTGGCTTGGAATAGTATGGACGTGCACATGTGTGCGCACGTGTGTGTGTGTGTGTGTGTGTGGTATGTACTGTTAGTGTGGTATGAGGCCACAGGCTGACACTGGTGTCTTTCCTCCCTTACTCTCCACCTTTATGCTCTGGGACACGGCCTCTCATGAAACCTGAAGCTCATCAATTTGTCCAAACTAGTTGATCAATGAGCTTCAAGGGTCCACCTAGCTCTACCCCACACCCTCCTCCCAGCGACTGGGTCACAAATATGCACTTCCAGGTCCAGCTTTTTATATGAGTTCTGGAGATAAATCTAGGGTCTTCATGCTTGTGCAGCACAGACTGAGCCATTACCCCTGCCAAAGAGTGTTCTAGATTATAATAAAAGGCACAGGAAGTAGGCTTGTTTCCTGCAGCGCCAACCCCTAATGACTGTCCTAGAAATACCTCCTTTCCCATGTAAATGGACTGGCATCCTGTAGAGAAGGAGCGCCTGCTTTACCCCTGCAGAGGGCTCTGAGTCTGGATGAGTAAGAGTCAACCCAGAGGAGAGAGGGGCTGCTGGGATGGAAGAATCGGGCCAGGCATCCTAGGGCAGACTGTGGCAGACAGGTAGGCAGCCAAAAAGGACGGGCCAAGATAAGGTAAGTGGACAAGAATTCAGCAGTGTAGAGCAACCCAAAGACAGCTAGGAGGGAGATGGATGAGTGTGGTGAGTGGTAGAGAGCTGAGACAGGGAGCGAGCAGGCAGCCCCTTCCAACCAGAGGCAGAATCGTAGAGACACTACCAAGGCCGAGCTGTAACCCGTTCAGACAAGACTCCCGGGCTCTCTTTGTGGTGCTGTCTTCTCTCTCCACTGTCCCCTTCTCTCCTCAGGTGCCTGGCTCTCCTCCTCCTTGGCCAGCTATTTCTTTCAAGTCACAACACCTGCCGGTGCCCAGCCTCAGACTCATGCATCCTGAACACCTGCCCCATTGTCTGATTTTGAAACCCCAGCCTTGGCTTTGGGGCACACTACTGCATGAATGTGTGTCCTGCACTCTACTGACAGCTGTGAGCGAGCTCTGAGTAGGCAGACGTTTCCATTTATGCACTAACAGATTATGGGTGTCTCAAACTATCTAGACATGTTTTTTGTGTGAGCACACACACACACACACACACACACACACACACACACATCTCCCTAATAGTAATATCTCTCTGTAAGAACCTCATTCCAGACCCAGTCATACAGCAAAACTTCATTTCTGAATGATCAGAGCAGACATGTTCTTAGAGCCCAGTGCCAGCTGACCTGTGTGGGGGACTGAACATAACCCCTAACTTGTGTCCAGCTCTCCTCACCATTGTCAGCACACAGAGAGGCAGACACAGGTTGTGAGTGCACGGAACTGACTCTAACGGTCACAGTGTCGGGATGTGGTTGAAACAGTTCCCAAGTACCAGTACCAACCCAGCACTGCAAATGGAAAGACTCCATCAGCGAGACAGGGACAGAGCAGGTCTGCTCAGCATGGCCCGAGCCCCTTTCGGCAGGACTGAGCCCATTCAGAAACCGATTCTGCTGGGAGTGTTACAGGAGTTATAAAGAAGGCTTGAAAGTCGCATTCTTCTTCTTGACTTTCAAATCACCTTTCCCTCAGTGAGTTGGCCTCCTGGGCCACCAAGACACAGATACAAACCAGGTGAGTTGGGCAACAAAAAATGGTCCTCTTGCAACTCCAGAGGCCAGAATCCAAACTCCAGGTATGGACATGGTTTCACTCCCTAAGAAAGCTCTAGAAGGCTCCCTTCCCTGTGTCCCAGTGTCTGTTGGCTGAGGGGATTGTGGGGTTCCGCGCTTTCTCAGATCACGCCAGCCTCTGCCTCCAATGCTCACCCTGAAAGCCTTGTCTTGAACTTGATTCATGAGCAGAGACCCAATTCTCCAAACAAGGTCACACTCACAGGCTCTGGGTTCAGGGCCATACATTTCACCCATCACATTAATGATGCTCAAATGAAAAGCGGGCCACAGGGCTGTGGCCACCCTATTTTCGGAAGCAGCTCTGTTCTTTCAGCGACGGAATTCCATCAGACTATGGTGTTTATCACAGACAGACACACAACACACTTGGTTTTCTCATTATCATGAAAAAAACGGGCTCTCAACAGTGATCGGTTTTAGACCCCTTTGCAGCCTGACTTGGAAAAGATTCTCTTTGCTTTGCGTACTGTTAAGGTTATTTTTAATATTTTTTGGCAGGAAGAGAGGGTGATGACTAGAGTAAAATCTGAGAGCGCTGTGGGTGCCAGAAGTCTCAGCATGTCTGTCAGAGGCAGTTTTATTTCTCAAAGGAAATACGGGGCTTATGGGTGCCCATGGGAGTCGGGCCACAGAGACCTGAGACCACACAGACAGGTGTGTGACCCTGCACTTTTCTGGGGACTGAGCGGGTTGCCAAGAACCTTCTGGAAATGAAAGCCTAGCCACCCCAAGGTCACTGCAGACAGGTGTGTGGCTCTGCAGTTTCCTGAGCACTGAGCAGGATGAGGCCTATGAGAATTTTCTAGAAAGAGAGGAGGAGGCAGGGAAGAGCTGGGCCTTCTGCTGAGGGGTGGATTCTCTGCTCTCTGAGGGACTGCTTGATGTCCAGACTCCTGGGCTGCAAGGCCCATACTTCAACCTAATCCTCACACTTTACGTGCTCAGCTCAATTATCTTCTTGCCCATGCATGCTGGTGACCAGCATACCCACAGTTGGCAAGGGCAGAGTCACTAAGCCGGTGACCACAGCCAGGCAGCCTCTGAACAGCAACCAGAACCAGGCTCCTTGCAGATCACCACGGGGCTAAGTGGGTTCTCTCATTGTTCCAAACACCAGTGAGGACCAGTCAGGGAATTGTCCAGCAAAACCCACTGCACAGGGGGTGGGCAGATGACCCTATACATAAGGAGTACTTGCTACTCTCTCAGACGACCCGAGTTCAGTTCCCAGTAGCCACACTGGCCAGTCCGTGACTGCCTGTAACTGCTGCTCCAGGGGACCAGACAAGGCACCCATAAATCTCTCTCTCTTTCTCTCTCTCTCTCTCTCTCTCTCTCTCTCTCTCTCTCTCTCTCTCTCTCTCTCTCTCTCTCTCTCTCTCTCTCTCTCTCTCTCTCTCTCTCTCTCTCTCTCTCTCTCTCTCTCTCTCTCTCTCTCTTTTAAAAAATGGCACCACACAATGACCACGGCCTCCTGGGACACTGGGGGCCCTGATATGAGACAGAAAGCCCCCGGGCCATCTCAGAATCTCAAACCCAGGTGAAAGGTAACGTGCTTTACATGAGTGAAGACACCTCCACAGCCACTGCAGTGAACCCGATTGCCATGCATTCCACACCACCTAATGCATTCACTCTGGGTCCCAAAGGACTTGTGAAAAGTTCAGCCAAGGGCACATATTTATTAGATTAAAGGAACATGCTGAGACAACGGAATCCCTGGTAAAGGGTTTGACATGCACTGATGTCTCTATCCCACCTGGGGGTGGAGGATGCAGGGAAAGCACTGCGGGGCTTCCAGAACCCAGTGGGGAGGAGGCAGGTGAGGGTCCTAATGGAGTGTCTATGTGCCAGGCCCTGTCCTTGGTACTGGGAACAGCAGGTAAGATGGCTGGCAGAAGCCCTGCCCTCAGCTGCCAGTGGGCCGTGCCAGAGCCGGGACATCTACGGGAGCCACAGAACCTGGTAGGTGCCTCTCAGTCACCATGGAAGGGATGCTTTAGGTGGACAAAGCTTTGTGTTCACACACAATGTCCAGTGTTTTTCAGGTCATCGGGGCAGCACTTTTCCCTGTTAAAAAGAGGAATCCAGCTGGGTAGTGTGGTGCCTAACTGTGGCCCCAAGTACTCTAGAGGAAGAATCAGTTATGGCCAAGAGTTTGAGCCAGATAACAAGAGCGAGAGCGAGAGCGAGAGCGAGAGCGAGAGAGAGAGACAGAGAGGGAGAGAGCAGAATCAGTTATGGCCAAGAGTTTGAGCCAGATAACAAGAGCGAGAGCGAGAGAGAGAGAGAGGGAGAGAGCGCGAGCGCGAGAGAAACTAGGAACTCGTAATATACTATAAATAAAAAGATAATGATTTCACTTGAAATTCTAAATGGGGTGTTAAATCCCTGCACACTTACTTTTGCCCTCAAGTTCTCCCAATCATGCCCCACAACTCCAGAAAATCTGCCAAGTGAAAATACCACAAAGAAACTCTGAGTAACTCACCAGCCCGCCAGCTGCCTAATCATTTCACCTTTCATTCATCTAGTCACCTCCATCAGTCCACCTACTCTCTAGCCACTCATCCATCCACCCCCATCTATCACCTACCTGCCCCCAGCCATAGACCCTTGTATCCAGACATCTACACACCAATCACTGATTCATACTCCTTTCATCCATCCATTCACCACCCACCATCCATCCATCATGCGTCCATCCATCTATCCCTCATCAACCCATCCATCATCAATCCATACCATCTAGCATTCATCTACCTATCAATAATCCATGATCAACTTATCCATCTGTCCATCATCCATTCAGCCATCAATCATTCATCTGTCCATCATCCATCCATCCTCCTATAGCCATCCATATATCCATCATCTATCCATCCATCAGTTCATCCATCTGTCCATCATTCATCCCTCTAGCCATCATCCACCCATCTATCCACCATCCATCCATTTATCATCCATCCATCATCAATTCATCCATCCATCCACCCACCATCCATCCATCCATCCATCATCCATCCATCCACCATCCATCCATCCATCCATCATCCATCCATCCACCATCCATCCATCCATCCATCCACCATCTACCTACCCACTCGTCCTTCTGCGTGACTTGGTCCACACCCTGCTGCTCGGGGCCCTTCACTATTTCCTCTCACTCTTTCCAGGTCACTGTCAAATGTTCCCCTCAGAGCTCAGCCTTCCAGAATGTGCCCGTCACGCTGTGGGCTCTGCTGTAGTGGTGGGAATGAACATTTTTCAATTAAAAAAGAAGACGGAGACGCCCCTTAGTGACGTGACGCAGACTGGGGAGCTCAGAACTCGCTTCTGTTTGGGTGCGGCTGTGCTGGTGTGGGTGGCACCAAAGGTGTTTACTGACTTATGATCATATTTTTTTTCTGAGACATAATCAGAAGATGTTGGCAGGCAGCCCTGGGTAGGACCCACCCTGTTTGAATGACAAACTCCATAGGGTCTAGGGCCTTATGATCTTGATACCTCCAGTGGTGAGAGCAACATCCACAGGCTGGCAGGTGGCAGGAGACACACACACACACACACACCATTTCAGACAGCTCTCTTGTCTAATTTTGACCATCACTTGTCTACTCTGCCTCCCTGGAAGACACCTCCTCCTTGTTCCTCAGTCCCATCTTAACCACTGGTCCTTTGTCCCCGCAAGCCACTCCTCTGTGGCTGCTGTGGGCCGACTCTCACATAGCTCCACAGCACTCCAGTATCAATCACTTAATGCTTTATCCCTTAGCTCTGACCTCTGACTGGTCAGCAACACTAGGGAACCTCAGCGATCATAACTGAAGCTAAGGAGAGGGGGTCAGCTTTACCTCAGGGCAGCCAAGGAACACAGACTGCTTTGACTCAGCAGTATGGTGGTGGACTGGGTGAGAGGGCAGTTGCTGTGGTCTGGCTGGTCACTTGACTTGGCTCTGGCTGCCAGGGCTGGATTTGGCACCCCTCACCCACAGCTCAAGGCTGCTATAGATTGTTGCCTGATACATCCATAAACACATCCCACCCACCACCAAATTAAAACCCTTTCCAGGAGCAGGGAGACGCTTTAATTGCATTTTAGAAAACAAAGTAACCTCCCTACGCCCATATAATAGCCTGATTCATCAGATGATCAATACACGCAAATGTGCTAACAATTACATTGCATTATTTCACAACACCCCACATACAGACCACCTGAGAGGCTTCTCCTATCACAGTGCTACAGATGCAGGTCAGGGAGCCTCCTCTCTCCATTCTGAATGGACTAGATCTGTGGCTCACACTGTCCCCCAACCTCTGAGAAGCACCAGAGCCATATCAGTGTGCAGAGGGCAGACATGGGGGACCAGGGATCTGTGCTTGATGCTCCAGCTGCAGTTGCTGCCAGGGCCGGGTGGGGCCTCTGTGAGCCTTGGTGCCTGTGTTCAGTCTCATGATAAGGGTACTGGTCTGGCCCTGCCTTGGGGACTCAACGTCTCCAATGCAGCCCAGAGGACACCAATCTCACGGCTCATGAACTAAGGCCTCTGCATCAAGTGATGGGGCTGTGTGTGCAAGGATTACCTGTACTGTTCGCCTACCCAGGGACAAGCTGGTGACCAGAGTGTGCATGTGGGTACAGTGGCCTCCCAAAGCAGCCTGGGGTCCCCTGAAGGCTGTGTCTGGGGCAGGCTGTGTCTGGGGATCTGGGGTAGACTGTGTCTGGGACAGGTCTCCGTGGCTGAGGACCTTGTGATGGGGACAGTGGGAACCATTAGATAAATGGGTCCGGTCTGTCTCTGGGATGTGCCCCACTTGCACAGGGCCCTGTCACCAGGGAGGCACCACACACACACACACGGCTCAGCTCTTATCCTCAGCAGACCATGCACAGGTCAGGGATAGCAGAGCTGTCTGGAGGAACGTCTGCAAACTTCACATTTGGCCTTAGAGCAAAATCACCTGGCACCTTGTGAAGAATGGTGCTCAGAACCACTTTCCATTATTCCATTACAACCGCCTGGGAAGAATGAATTACAGCTTTAAAAGGAACGTGCTTTGTCCTCCCTAATAGGAGCTCTACAAGCCACTCTCTCCCTCTCCCCAGTTTACTTTCTAGGAGTGAGTGCCTGTGACTTCCACCTGAGAATACGATGATTTTATTATTGCTTGCAGACGATGAATACCCTTGAAGCTCCTGACACAGATAAAAGTGGAAACTGCTTATATTTGTATTGTTCCCGGCGCCCTGTAAGTCGGTGTTAGGAGTGCGTGCTCCAGGTGCTGGTGCCTTCATTTGCAGTTGGTCCGAAGAGGCTTCTGTGGCCTTGTAAAGTCATGTTTCTCTCACCGGTGTCAACTCCCCTCGTACGGCATGAGCTACCAGGGCTGCTGGTAACTGAGTCTCTAGCTGGCCAGCCCTGGCCCTGAGTAGCCTGATGAATAAACAGGCTTGTTAATCAGGAACTGCTCAGTGTGCACCCCCTCTCCCACTTCCGGACTCTCCACCGCACCCAGTGGACACAATTAATAAGCCAAGCCCCTTCCTACACAGACCCGAGACTGGCCCAAGTGTGGACAGCAGGCTACAGCCACAGTCTCAAACACTGGCTGTCGCGTGCACGCAGCTGTCTGCCAAGAGCCAGCAACTGGATTTTTCAGCTAAAGCAGTTTATCCAGATCCGCTTCAGGGGCTTGACCACAAGGGCCGAGAAATCCCCATTTGTACAGTTCAGCCGGAAAATAGGACGGATCTCATGAAAAGAGATTTTTCATGGGAAAATGTACCCAGCACCCATCAGCAAAGACTCTCCAAGGACTGCGCTGTTCTTGGTAAAACACAAACATGGGTTGAAAGCACAGCAGAGCCCTGCACCATGTAGATTTGGAGAGATGTAATGGATGGTTGGTTTTGTGTTGTTTTGTTTCTTGAGATAGGGTCTTACTCTAGCCTAGGCTGGACTGGAACTCATTAGGTAGCCCAAGCTGGCCTCATACTGTCAGTGATCCCCCTGCCTCAGCTTGCTGAGTGCTAGGATTACAGGCACATGCTATGCCTAGCTAAATAAAATGATTTTTAAAGGCAGATAATCCTTCTTTGAAACCCTACAGGTGTCATGTCTTTCCTTTTTAAAAAATATTTTATTTATTATTTTTGTACACCTGTGTTATGCAGTGCCTGTGGAGGTCAGAAGAGTCCAGATCCTCTGGAACTGGAGTTACAGATGGTTGTTATCCAGCATGTGGTGCTGGGAATCGAATCCAGGTCCTCTGCAAGAACAGTTGGTGCTCGTAACAATATGACCCCCGAATATATTTTCATTGCCGGGGGCCAAGAAAGTATTTGATTCCTCACAGACACAGCCTGGTGCCAAGGATCCTGTTGCATACCTGTCCGGGTCTCTCAGCTTCTGGATTTCCTTCACAGTCATTTGGAGGCCTTGGGCACATTACTCCTGCAGGGGAGACTTCCTGTGGGGTTTACCAACCAGCCCCATCTGGCAGGAGAGCAGTGGCAGGGGAGGCTCAGATTCTGGGACCCTCAGACACTCCAGCCACTGAATGCCTCTTCTGTCTGACTCAGGTGCCACCCAGGGTCCTCAGGAAAGCCGACTACTACAGAGGTGAGGCTGGTCTGTCAGCTGCAGAGAACCACTGCCACCCAGCTCGGAGCACACCATGGTCACCTGCACCCACTTTCCAGTGCCACCTCATCATGAGCCATAACCAGGGCATGGAGGTGCTACAGCACACGTAACCACCCTTCTTTGAAAAAGCAGCTAGCATGAATTAAGTGGTGACCCCCAACCACGCATCCTGCAGAGCTGTCAGTGCATAAGCTCTGGGACTTTGGTACCACAAGGCCACTGTGAGTCAAATTCTGAGTTCTCAAGTGAGGAGACAGAGGTTCGCAGAGGGTATGTGGCTGCAGGGCCACAAAACAAGGCGGGCCTAGCACTCAGAGACGGTGGGCATGTTGATTCTTCTGCACATCCGGGGGTCCAGGCCCCCATCTAATGTGGCCACTCCACAGAGCAAATGTTACCAGAATCAACACAGAGAAATCTCACATGAGACGAGTCTGAAAGGCACCCATGAGCTTGCCTGAAGTTAACATGTCATTCTTCCAACAAGCCTCCTTGACGTCCAACCCTGGGCAGACATCAGTCTCAATGAGTCCAAAGAGAAAAAAGGCAGAAAGAAAGCCAAAAAGCAAACAACCCAGAGGACGGTGCTGAGCTCACAAAGAAGGAGCAGATGCGACTCTGAAATATGCCCATAAACAAGCAAAACGGAACCCGTCAGCTATTCAGGGCTCTTCCCGCAAGCTGGCACACGCTTCCTCATTGTCTTCGTTTCTGTTTTCAAGGCTGTGAACCAGACCAAAGTGCAGGGCTGAAACGCTCCTCCGCTGCCGCACGTTTGCTTTCCCAAAGTTGCAGAGCAGAAGTGTTTCTCATAACTTCCTTTCCTGAGCACGGAGACCTGAGTGGTAACTCTTGGCCCTTCCCCCCCTGAGCCTTACCCCAAGGACAGGTGGTGGTTCTTGTAGACTCTGGAAGACTCTATGGAGTCACACGTGCAGGTAGGCTTTGCTAAGCCCCAGGTCCTCACACCTGTGGGCACGTGAGCCAGGTCGCCAGTCTTTCCCACTCCCCAGTCTTGTACCTGACCTCACCACTGGAGTCAGGCCTGGCTCTGAACAGAGGGGCTCACAGTGTGATACTTCCTGCCAATTTAGTCAGGCCAGACAAAGAGGCTGGGTCCACTGGTCTGCAAGACGCACCCCTCAGGGGACTGGAGAGAGCTGAGCCCGTGTCAGGTGCATCAGCTTGCTAGTGATTGGAACAGTCTCCGTTCTGTCTACTTGCTCCTCGTTGGAGTCAGTTGGCCTGTATTCAGGGTAGCAACGGACCATCAGGAACTGCTTCCCTGTATCTACACAGCTGCCTACACCTGTCTGCAAGGTGCGTGTGATCCAAGGAAGAACAGGAAAGTCCAAAGCACACAGGAGAAAAGTACAATGCACATGGATGGAAGGAAGGAGAATCCACCTGCGGAGCACCCCCCTCAGATGGAGACTGACACCAGGCCCACTCCCTGCCCACTCCAACTCAAAGATGGGCTCAGCTCTCACTGTGCCCTGAGCCCGAGCAGCTGTGGGACTTCTCATCGCTGTGGCCAAATACTTGACAAGATGCAACTTGAGGAACAGCTTGTTTGGGTTCACATTTTGAGAGTTCAGTCCATCGTGGAGGGGCAGGCAAGATGGCAGGAGTGTGAAGCTGCCCGCTCACAGCGGGTGAGTCAGAAAGAGGAGCAGTAACTGGAAGTGGAGAGCTGACAGGAAGGAGGGTCAAGCTATAAACCCCCAGGAATCCACTACTTCCCAGTAGGTCTAAATAGCAATGGTCCCTCAGCTTTGTCCAATAGCACCACTAGCTGGAACCAGTGTTCAAGCACATGAGCCTGGTGGAGGGGACAACTCACAGGCGGCAGGTGGGTGTTGACATCAGCAAAACCATGTGGCCTCTCGGCACCAGCACAGGTCCCTCTAATGAGGCGGAACGGTGGCTCTGGGGACATTTGGGCTCTGTATCTGTAGAGCCCCAACCCTTCATTTCCTTATCTGGGACGAACAGAGCAAAAGGAAGGGAGAGTCGGCTCCTTCTTGACTAGATCTGCGTTTGCGGCTCATTGCCTGCAGAGTGAAGATGCTCTCCATCAGCCGAGCGCGGGCTCCGTGTTTCATTTCCTTATCTATCATTACTACGACCAATCACAGCAGTGTCAGCATTACCATCTGCCCTGTACAGTGCTCGGACCCAGGGCTTCCTGGGCAGCCCTCCCTGCCATCCTGCACCCTTACCCTCTGCTTCCTGAGGCTGCTCGGCACTGGCGGGGCTGGGGCTCGCAGGCAGTGCTGGGGCCTTCTAACCTGCTCTCGATCCCTCCAAACACTGCTTCCTGAGGCTGCTCGGCACTGGCGGGGCTGGGGCTCGCAGGCAGTGCGGGGCCTTCTAACCTGCTCTCGATCCCTCCAAACAACTCACTCAGGCAGCTTCCCTGTCAGGCCCATGGGGTCTAAGCCAGCTCTGCCGTGGAAGAGCTTCCTGTCACATGGAGCCCACACAGCAAACTTCACAAATGTGTGCCGGGGACTGAGGAGCAATGTACTCAGAACAGCATCGTACCTGGAGCAGTCCTCCTCTAAGCATGCAGAAGAGAAGACAGGCCTGAGAGGGAGTGAGAGGAAGGAGACAGTAGAGACAGAAACTGAGGGGGTGTGTCCTCAGAGAGAGGGAGGAACAAACTGTGCAAGGGTGGATTGGAGCCAAATAAAGTTTTATTGACACACAGTCGTGCCCACTTGTTTCATTCGTGTGTGGTCTAAGCTCTATGGCATCTTCTGAGACGAATGCAAAGTTGAGCGATGACATCACCATCACATGCCGCCTGGCCTGCCAAGCCTAAGATCATTATTCTCTGGCCCTTTACAAAAACTCCTGCCAACTTCCCCTTGCTCTAGGGCTGGCTGCCTGGTCCTGAGGTGTTCTCAATCCTTGGTCTAGGACCTACAAAGCTCCATTTTCTTCTGATTAGAAGCAGAGCCCACCAGCCACACACAGAAACAGCACTTCCATGCTGTGTGCCTGTTAAGTGGTTAGGGACAGACTCTTAAGGCACCAACAACACAGAAAGAGACCGAGGTGACAGTGGTGATGCAGCTGACAAGACTGAAAGCTGTGATTGTGGGGAGCAGGCTGATGTCCAGCTGCCCCAAATGCTCACATCTGTGGAAAATAATTCTCCTCCAACCCCTCAATAGAGACTGGCAAGCATGAACATATAATTCACAAAGAGAGTGCAGAGCAGGCTGGAGGAACCCTCCGTCTCTCCAGGAGTCCACACATGCCAGGCTGAGCCATCACACCTCACACCTGCTCAAGAGGAAATGGGCCAGAAGAACAGCCTAGGGCAGAGCTCCAGGACAGTGAGGCAGTGTGGACGTGGGCACCCCTGCACTCTCATTGGGAAACAGCTGGCTCTGCCCCTCTGAAATATCATTTATGTGTCTGGACCTCATGGACAGAGCCTCTGAACCACAAACCTGGAAATCCACCTTTAATGACTTAGCCTGGAGAAATAGCAAGAGGTACTGAGGGACCCATCTACAGAACTCCTCACAGCACCGTTCTCCACAGCAAAGGACCAGAAATATCCTTCCTCCGACCACCACACACACACACACACACACACACAAACACACACACACACAACCTCACAGCACCATTCTGAGGAGCAAAGGACCAGAAATATCCTTCCTCTGACCACCCCCTACACACAAACTCCATTACCACATAGTACTTTCTTGTACATGTTTATACATGCTCACAAGTATGCACACAATATGTAAGATATGTGCATACTCAAACAATGGCATCCCACATGCTTGCTTGTACATGTACACTCATGTACACAGGCACAGTACACAAATAAGACATCACATAATTAAAGATAATTTGTTCAAGAAGGAGACATCGGGTTATAACTGTTTTCTTTGTATTTTTCTCTTTTTCAAGTTTCAACAGTTTAGGGGCACCTTAAAAATACAACGCACAGGGCTGAAGAGACGGCTCAGCAGCTAAGAACGCTGGCTAATCTTGCAGAGGATTCAGGTTCGGTTCCCAGCACCTGTACGGCAGCTGACAACAGTCTGTAACTGCAGTTCCAGGGGATCCGACACCCTCTCTGACCTCTGTGGGCACTGCTGGACATGGGTGTACTTACATGCAGGCAATGCATTCCTACACAGAAAAAAGTAAAAATAATAGATATTTTTAAAAATATGACACACACCTTTCATCTGAGCCCATGGGAGGCTGAGGAAGGCCTGCGAGCTCAAGGCCAGCCTTGGCTACAGAGTGAGCACAAGGTGTTTTATTAAAATAAGAGTGATGAGGTGAAGGCTAGATGCTTCCAGTGTCTCCTGGAGGTTCGTTCTACCTCTGTGCCATTAACTGATGGCCCTGACTGGTGTCATCCCAATTTTCCTCTCCAGAAGCTCTCTTCCTATTCGTTGGAGTTATCAAATAAACATTCAAGTAGATGCAGAACTATGCAAAAAACTTGCTAATTTTGCAAACTCAGTGTGTTCTGTTTTGTGTTTAATGTGTCAGCAATCATGGTAGGCCGCTGACAGGTCGTGGCTGTATCTGTCCTGATGGAAACACAGTCTGACCCTGTGGGGCGAGGAAGGCAGCACAGACCTTTGGCTTTGGCCTCACTGAGCCCCACAACATCAACGACTTGTAGCTATCCAGGAGGCAGGAGGCACGTGGCTACTTAGAACCACCCGAGCCTAGTCCTTTGGGGCTTCTATAACAAAGCACCATTGAGGGCCACTTCTTCTCAGTTGCCTCCTTCTCTATGTCCTGACATGGAGGAAGGGGCAGCAAAGCTCCGCAGTTCCTTGAATCAGGGCCCTACTCTCATTCAGGAGAGTTCCACTCTCGTGACTGGTCACCACCCAAAGGGCCTCGTCTCCCAACACCTTCACGTCAGGGGTGAGTGAGGATCACAGCATGTGAGTCTGGGGAGACACACACATCCAGACCACAGCCCTCAGTCAGAGCATGCTTCACCCACAAGTTATGTGACTGAGGGAGATGACAGCAGCCCTCCCACCCTGCAGGCCAGGGAAACCAGACCCCCGCCAGCCGAGCCAGGTTTCTGCCCCGTGAGCAGACTATGTCTACAACATGCACATTCCGTCTCTTTTAACAATCCACAGCCTAAGTGGAAAGGAGAAAGTGGGAAGTCAGAGGTGGGCACCATACCTCGAAAGCTGTGTGACCAGAACAGCCAGGGGGACGGAAATATCAGGAGTCCTGAGGGGCTCATGCTGCTCTCCCCCTTATAATGAACCAGGGAAAACCTCCATTATGGAGTCCTTGAGTGTGCATCAGCACAAATTCCACACGTGGAGCACAGCATAGCCACTACTCATGGACGCTATGACACCACCTTGGCCCAGGGTGGCTGCTCCTGTAGTTAGGTCCATGGAAGCTTCCTAGATTTTAGACCAGGCTTTTACTGTAACTGACCCTATCATTTAACACAAGTGTGTGCACTTGAAAAGGTAGCTAATGCCATGGGCCACATCATGCTTATGAATAGCACAGTAAACACAGAATACCTTCCCTGTTTCATACAGGGCTGGCTTTTGAGAAGGGGGACAGGAAGGAAAGAAGAAAGAGATTTTGCACCAATGTGGACATGAGTTGGGAATTTGAAGGGCCTCACTTCTCTGTAGGGCTCCTTATATGTTGTTCAAACAAAACATGGTCAAAATCTATTTCATCAGGAACATTCCAGGTCACAGCTTACTAGCTGTCTTTCCTATGCAGCACCCACCTGTCCCCTGCACCTGCCTGCACCTTACTCCCCAACTGCATACCTCCTCATGGAGTCCATCCCCCACACAGCCCTGGGTTCCCCAGTGATCCCCACCCAGTTCACTAGACTGGATCAAGGTTCAAGGCTACATAAACTTGGAGAATCCACATTCTGTGGCTGGAGGAGAGTGGACGCCCCAGACCTGCCTCAGAGGCCCTCAGCATCCCTGGTCCACCCCCCGACCTGGCTGACTTCTGTCTCTCAAGCACCATCCCAGGCTGGGCCTCACAAAATTGAAGAGGTAGTCTTCCCTACCACATGAGGCTCTGACTAAGAAATTCCCTCCTCTCCCATGATCCTCCTTCAAGAGGGTGTCAAAGCTGGTCCCCTTAAGAAGCAAACAGGAACATGTTTCCACGTGGACATCATGCCTTCACCAAAGGTTACCTGAGATAAACAGTTCATGGACCCTTACAAATTGCAGATTTTCCATATGGAAGGCCAGGCTGCCCATGCATCTTTGAAACTGGATGGGAAACCAAGCTTATGTTATGAGGGAGCCATGGCCACAGGGCTGAGGAGTAGGATGCACCTTAGGAGGGTGACACTGGGAGAGGGGTTCCCAGTGCAGGCGTCACGCCCTCACACCTACCTTCTTAACCCCTCACCTGCAACCCAGCACTGGAGGCATTTAGGGTGACCCACACTAGACTTGAGGTTCAAGAACTTTCATTCAGGAAGCCAGCAACTCTGATGACCGGGTCCCTTCAGGTGCTACAGGGGAGATAGACCCTGCCTCTAATTTCCAGGGCTCCAGGAAGAGGGGACAAATAAACTTAAGCCCCGGAGGGAGCCTCTTAACACCATCCCATGGAAAAAGAGCAATGGTCTAGGCAAGGCTGAATAGCATTAGCACAAACTAATCAAGTGGGGGGCGGGGTGCAAGTCCAGCGGGCTCCCTGAAGACTCTGGGCCCACAGAAGACACTGGATCATGGGATACTGAACAGAACACAGGCGTTCAGAAGATGCTGGGACAGTCAACAGAACCTGCTGTACAGGGGGCTGTAGATGAAACAGAAAGGTGGGAAGAGGCGGGTGGATGAGGGCGACACCCCTTCTGTCTCCCTCTGAGGACTGCAATGCACCAGGGAAGGCTTAGAGCAGAGCAAGGATATGTCTCCCAGTCCTGAGTGAGGCTGCACACCCTGCCCTGTGAACTAGAGTTGAAACAGAAGGGCTGCATGCTTACAGAGCGCAGGTGAAGGTTGGCACAGGACAGAGTAGCAGGGGCTCTGGATGCCCCTGAGCTCTGTACAGGCTGCTGTGAAAGGGCAAGAGGGAATGGAGGGGATGAGAAGACCGCTCTAGGGAGGGATATTTGAACCACTACACAACAGCATGGAGCCCAGGGAGAGGCTTTCAAGTCAAAGACACAATCCAGCAGAGGCCTCAGGACAATGACAACAGAAAACTAGAAAGCAGAGCGTATAGCTAGGCCAGGAGTTTGGGACGGGCAGGGCGAGGCGCACACACAGCCAGCCACGTGTGCTGGGACCCACTGGGCTTCTGTTTGCAAAGCTCGCTCCACCATTTCTCTCAAGAGTAGTTTCAGAGAGAGTAGCGAGGGCAGGTGAGTGGTTCCTGTGAGGAAGGACAACCCTCCTCACCACATCTGTCAAATGCTCAGCCCTTGCTCAACATATGAAACGTTCCCAATACTCATTCAATAACACCCTTGAATAAGAGGCTAGAGGCATGATGGACAGCTTTTAGATATAACTCATGAACATGCGGCCTCCCTTTCCTAGGAACAAAGGGATATGGACTGCAGTTAGGGTAAGCGAAATGGGATCGGTCTACAATGTTCAGTTCTCGGGAGGCTTGTCCCCTGCCTCTCCACCTGCACATCCACAGCCACCTTCAGCTGCCTACACCGACACCGGCTCGGGTAGAGGCTTCAAAAGTAAATCCCGAATCTCCCTAAATAAAGAATCCTTGCCACTAGGCTCCAAAGCCAGTCCTACTCGAGAAATGGATTTTGTCAAATCAACACCTTCCAGGTAACACAGGCTCGGCCCAGCAAGGTAAGACTGCTGGATGTTATTCTCTGAGACGGTGTCATCCGTGGGCTCGTCTCTCAGACAGGAGAGGGGACTTTGCAGTCTCAACTCCTTCTGGATGAAAGAAAACGTTCTTCAGAAGCTTCCATTCTCTCCAAATTTTCCTTGCAAATGGCTTAGATTTATCTTTCATTTTGCACATCCTCATTTACTGTAATTATTGTAGACATTTTAAGAAGATTTTCAAGGGAGGCGAAACGAGGGGGTCGGAGGGATAGACACAAGTTGGGGAGGACTGCTGTTCTCAAAGCAGAAGCTTCCCAGATTACCCAGCCATGTGAGGTGCTGGCTGAAGTCATCCAGGTCATGACAGTGATCGATGTCTTCAGCCCACAAACATATCACTTCAGTATCTACAGCGAAGACATCTATGCCGTAGTCAGCACCGACACACCACTACCTCACATGGGAGAGCTCTGGCTCAGCGAAGCAGAGGAAGGAGGGGAATCGATAAACGCTATCAGCCTGGCGGCCTGGTTCCTGCACATTTAAGCTCATGGGCACTTGTGTATCTCAGCTCCTGCAGGCCAGTATAATTTCATAGAGGTGCCTGATTCTCAGTAGTGAAATGAAACGGGAAGACAGGGTGACTGGAGAGGGAGGAGGTAGAGGAAGGGGCAGGAAGTCAAACACTTTAAACAATGCATAAGCTTTTAGAGGTGGGTCTCCTTAGCCACCTGACCTTGAGATGAGCAACAGCTTGGATTCCTGATCCTGAACATGCAGATATCTTCCGTGGGTAAGTTTTTACCAAATGGCAGCAGAAATGTTTCTCATGGACATTGCAGCACTGGTTAGAATAAAAGGGGCTGATGGCGAGGCCTCGGGCTTCAGGACTGCTCCGCTGCTCCTAGTCAGAATGTGAGCTGGGATAGTCAGCACTCGGTCTGCTTCCTCGGGATGCTCAGGGGCTGCGATGTGCAGCAAGCACGCAAAGGGAGAGGGTCCGGCACTGAAGCGCCCAGTGTCCTGACAGTCCCTGTTACCCAGTATGCTCTGGGTACCTGAAGCTAACATCGCCCACAGAGGGGCAGTTTCGTTAGACTAAGTCCCACTTGTCTAATTTTGATAGCAGCTTAATAAATAGACGGAGTAAGACACACTACACAAGCACAAAGTGAAAACACTCCGGACTTCCCTTTCTGTCTGCAGTCACCAATCAGCCCACTTTCGTGCTTCCTAGTGTGTCAGCTCAGTTTTCCCCCATTCCTCGAGGTGGGATCAGGCTCATCTAATCACACAGGCTCCTTCCTGGAAGAGGTTTGGTTTTATGTGGCTGCAATGGAGCATCTGTCTCTCTCTATGGCTCCATCAAACGCACACACACACGCATATATGCACAAGCACACACATGCCGCACATGCACACACACCCCTCATTTCACTTCTGTAGCTGTTTCCAGCATGCATGTATGTGCACACAGGTGCACATATAAAATCATACGAGCACAATTTGAAAAGACATGAAGTAGGATATGGTTAGCATTGTACCATCATACATTTAATAAAATGAGAAAAGAGCAGTGAAAAAATACTGGTTTAGTTTAGGCAAGTGAGGGAAGAAGTGAACAAGACTGAGCACAAGATAGCGTGTGCGTGAGCAGCCCCGGAACGTGTTCATACAGAGGGGGACACGGCGGACACAACAAGAAGCAGCAAACTAGGTATCTCGGCAGGTATCAAAGGGCTGGTGCCGTAGAGTGAGAGGTGGTCTAGGGAAAAAGGGAGCAGGATGTGGACACACCGAATGAAGGCTTGAATCTGTGGGACGTGCAAGCGTTCAAAGGTTTAAGGGAGTCTACGACTCTCTGGGATTGTCTGATGAGCAAAAATGGCTGCAACTACTTTGATATCCAGAAATCCCTCACACCCACACGTGCCTGTAAAGTAAAACACCAACGATAACCACAAACTGAATAGCACATTAGTGAAAATTATGCATCTTGTTAGTTTCTCACCTTCTTCTGTAAGAGCCCCGTGACTGTCTCAGGGCCACTGTGATAGAACAGCCTGCCTACTCTCTATCATACAGGAACAACTAGACCTCCACGAATGTCTACTCCGTCAAAACAACTGAGTTGGGCACAGAGAAAGCAACGTTTCCAACACGAGAATCATGGAACACCAGCCTCCAACGGGTGTGGGCACCCCGGCCCTTTCATTTTCCTGGAGAGAGTACAACGTTGAACAGAAAAATGGGATACTGTTTATCCACTAATCAAATGGAGCCTTCTAAATCTTTCTTCTCCCAATAGGAGGAAACCACTGAGATTAGTGTCTTGATCAAAAGTGCCCTCCACAGGTCAAGCCACTTGCCCTGGGTCTGACCAAGGTCAAAAAACTAAGGCACAGAACTCTGCAGATGCACTTAGCTCTAAAGTATACACACGCACTTCTGGGCTTACATTCCAGCTTAGGAGTTCAAACAGAAATGAGACTTTAAATCAAGCTCAGAAAAATAAAAATAGATTAATAGGATCCAAATCAAGCTGCTAGAAGAGGTTTTTCTTTGCCAAAAGACGGGCACTGAGAGTTTCCCTAAACAGGTTATCATTTCAACACCGCAAAGCACTGCATTTATTTTTTTAAATAGCAAAACTACAATTATCTCTGCATGTTCTGTACGGCCACTCTGCAGTGCTCCAATATAACGAACCAACTGTCAGTGATACAGGCAGGATGAGGGTGTCTGCGCCATGCCAAACAGCCAGCCTTATCAAAATCCATCCGTATTAATCCTTTTTCTTACATCAAAAATCAAATAACTTCCTGAAGAGAGACCAGAGTCTCACCAAAAGCAGTTCCACTGGGAGACTGCAACTTAAGATTAGCGGTGCAATATGTTAGGAAATAAATAGATAAGCATTTATCTCCAGTCCTACTGATGCTCAGAACGGGGACTCCATCAGAAACACACAGACAAGGGGCTCTGGAGTGGTTCCCTTCCATACCATCAGCTTTTGCCATTCCTGAGGGCGACCAGGAACATCTACCATAAACAATGCACTCATTGAAGATGCCATTTTCCAAATACAAATGTTTGGCCCACTTGGCATTTAAGCAGAAGGAAAGACTATTACTTAAAATGTGATAAGAGAGGACTGAAATAAGAGGATTCCTCAGTAACAGCATGGAGGGGTGCCGTGCTGATAAAGTAAGCACCTTTCAAGTGGGGAAACAATGTGATTTTCTGCCTGGTGGGGAGGAGCAGATAGATGAGGGTGGCTGAGGCCTCCTTATCTCAGGAGCAGCCCCCTCAGCTCCCGTGGGGCTGGAAGAAGTGATTAATTAGCGCCTCCTTGAAGCACAACCTTGGAGAGCTGCTGGGAGTTTTTATGTGCATGTCAGGAAACACTGTCCTTCCAGATTCCTCCTTTTAGAGCCCAGCAATGAGGCAAGTCTCTGAAAATCCGGGGTGTCAGCAGGCTGGAGCCGCAGGACTGCCAAGAGGACGAACGCTCTATAAAACAAGGAATCTTCTGGGTGCTTCTTTTGCAAAGGGAGGGAAAAAGCATTAGGGACCCAATTTTGAGGGAAGGAAGGAAGCAGCTGAGATCAGGGCAGCATGGCACCGTTAGCCCCTGTTCATCTTGGGTGTCCCCCATGGCCTGCTCCTCTGCCCACCCCATGCACTGGCTGGCCTGGCCCCTCACTCACATGAGCTGCCTCATTTGAGCACGGTACACACAGATACAAATGGGTCGTCCCAGAGTTCCCCCCCTTCCCCAAAGTGAGCCTTGGCACGCAGAGGGTACAATGATCCATACTTCATTTTTATTTTCAATTATGAAAAGGTGACATCCAAATTCTCCCTAGTTGTGATGGAACTGTCTCATTAGCTATACCTTTCCCCTGTTCCAGGGCAAGTACAACCTCCAGTTTGATAGCTGAAAAACTCAAATTCTTACTTTATGGTCATGTGGCCTTGTGCACCGTATGAAGATGACAGGCAAGAGTCACAGATGCAGCATCAGGTGAGCACGGGGGACTGTCAGAATTTAAATGCGGACGCATGTGCTTCTAGGCCGGCTCCTCATATTCCAAGACAGCAGAGCAAGGGCCCCTGGCTCCGTGCCAGCCCGCAGGGTAATTTAATCCTACTCACAAAGAAATTACAAAGACAGTCCACTGGCCTGTCAGTTACGCTGATTCAGCGAGCTGGATGCAGAGGCCGTCTTCCATCACTTAGAGAGAATTCTGTTGTCGATGGTCTCGATTTAATATAGTAGAAGATACCGGACCCAAAGGGCACTGGGAAATTAGCACAGAGAGCAATTAATTTTTAGCTGGCCCCTCTGTGTATCCTCAAGATGCACAAGTCTTGCTTGGACCACAGAAACCTACATCCCAGGTTAAAGCCAACAAGACAGGGCTGTGAGGGTGCAAGTGCTCAGACAAGGGAGTCAGAGTTTCTAACCTTCTCGCTTTCCTTTAGAACCTCAGGAACTTGGGGCTGGCAAGATGGCTCAGTGAAGTAAAGGTGCTTGCCACATAAACCTGAGTTCAATGTTCGGAATGTATGAAAAGATGGAAAGATAGAATAAACTCCACAAAATTGTCCTCTGATCTCCATATGTGTGCTTTGGCCTAAGTGTACATACACACACACACACACACACACACACACACACACACACACACACACACACACACACACAAATAAATTAAAAATAACTGAAAGTCCTAATGTCTACGTGGGGGTATTTATAATCTCGAAACTTGAAGACAATCCAGTACAGCAGAAGTCTCTCACTACTGTCATACTGAAAACCTGAAGTTTCCCAAGACTATCACCCTCAGGGTTTTTAATGACCCTCCCTTCAATGGATGGGGGACAGCTGGAGACACACAGGGACAGCCTGGGTTTACCATGGTACCAGATCCAGCATAATAAAATAGACGTGCAGGGTCCAGGACTAGAGAGCCAAAGAACCTGACAAATCCCACCCCCAGAGACACACGCTTACTGTGCCAGCAAGACAGGTGCCTTCTCTGACAGGCACTACCCTCTACCGCCAGAAGACACCTGATGCTCTGCGCACCAATCTCAAAGGATACAAGGCTTCAAAATGGATTTCAAAGTCCTCTGTAATTTTGGCAGCATGACATTTTATGTCTTATAAGCTATTTTTATTAGCCAGGATTGTAGAAAATTGACGTTTACCAGCCATTAACCTTTCAAGCATGTAAGTCCATTTTTCCCCATATGGAAGTCTATCTTACACTTCTATGAAGATCAATTCTTAAGCTGTCTAGCTCCTTTAAGGAAAAAAAAGTCACTGAAACCACCGCTCTTTCCTCAAGAAAATATAACTTTTATAATTTTACAGACTTTTGATCACAATTTTATAGCCTTCGGCCCTGCACAGGAATTCTGTTTTTATCTTCAAATACAAGAACCAGATAAGGCAAGTTTTATAATCCCTTCTTTGTTAACTGAGGGAAGATAAGAAAAAAATGTGATAACTTAGTGAAAAAAAGTCTAGTTTTAAATGGTCGGCGGCCTACGGTAGGGCTATCTTTGTAGTAACTCACTTTCAACCCCACCATCTCGTGAGTGCCCCAGCATTAACCATGACATAACACAATCCAATGAGCCCCAAGCCCTGTCAATAAATAATGATTCTCATGTGCTGCCTCTCTCCCCCTTGAGCTCACAAACCTTTAGATAAGTCCCTCCATAATTTATTTACTCAATTAAAAAAAAGCACACCTTTTGCCAAAAGGTCTCTGGACACACACAAGACTGTAAAGGCCAGTGAGGGAAAGTCCCCAAATAGAACCATAAAACTAACGGGATTGAAGTCGACTCCTAATGGAGAAATGACCTCCTCAAAGGACAGCCACCTTTTCCACATGGCAGGGCCCAGACTCAGGGTCATTGTGGGACCTCCACGGACAACTGGGAGGGATGGAGGTGACAGTCCTCTGATCTCGGTGTCTGGGGCTCCCCTCCTAATCCAGGAGTGGGCTGGACACACCAATAATCCTTTGGACACTTTGGAGCCTGACTTCCGTGGCAGCTCCGGAGGCTGAGGCCAAGATGGAGACAAGGAGATGGCACCTCACAGGAAGAGGGGAGCCGGGCAGAGAACTCTCACTGGTCTCACCAGGCAAGGCTGGTATTGGGCCTGCATAGCTCGGTGTTTCCTTGGGCCAGGCGCCCTGTGACACGCCATAGGTTATCACCTGTCAGATCCACAGACCCTGCTAGCCAAAGAGATCTGCCATTCATTGCACAGAAACATGAGAAGTAACTTGTGCTATGTGGCTGATGACGTGGACCAGAACCCCACAGTGGGTTCTCACATCCTCAACCACAGTCCCATCCAGGGGATAGCTTGGTTCTGAGGCTATGCACATGGCAGGGGTCTCACTTCAACCCCAACCCTTCCAGAACCTCAAACAAGTGACCCCATATCCACCCATGTCAGCATCCTGAGCTCTGTCAAAGTGAGTTAATGAGGTGCCTAATGCTGGGCGTGGAAAGGAGGCAGATCAGTTTGGTTGCTATGGGCAAGGGGCCTGGCCCACGAAACACAGGTTTGACAGACAAGGACTGTAAAGCTGGGCTGTCCACTCTTGCAGGGGTACTGGGCATGGGATGATGATGGGGTTCTCACAGGATACTGATGCCTACCAATGATGTCTGCAGGAAGCAGCTTTCATTAACCAAACACCAATGGTTATCCCTAACATTGAGTCACCAGCATCTCTGTGAACATCTCACTGATGGGGAGAGAGGAAGAAGCCACTGTCCCTCTTCATGCCAAGCTAACAATTAGGAAAAGACAAGGGAACAAGCTCCCCCCGCCCCCGGCTCTGGCCTCACCAGTGGGCCCTTCCTACCCTGCCCAATTTGCCTGGCTTTGCCGCAGGGTCTGACTGACCCTGTCTCAAGACACCAGCGAAGAGCTATTACCTTCAGTCTGAGGGACTGTTTCCACTCTTGCAGAACTACTCCTGGGCTCCAACCTGGAGGCGAGCAGACCCGAGCTGCTCTCGAGTCCAGCGGTGGTATTTGTTGTTTTCTGGGAGAGACCAGCTTCCTCCCATCCCACACTTGGGGTGCCCATTGCAGCCCAGAGATGGAAGAGACCCAGACAGTGTGAAGCGATCCACTTGCAACACCAGGAGTGACAGTGACAGGGTCAGAGCCTCAGAGCCACGGTTCCACAGCTGTTCCCTTGAGCCATTGTGCGAACCTCCTGCCTCTGGTGGAGCAGAGTGGCCAGGGAGCCAAGCGTCAGTTGTCTGGGACCCAAGAAACAAGACACTTGCAGCCGAAGTGATGCCTTTTATGTGTGTCTCTGTAGTAGAGCAGTTTGGGGAGAGAAAAGACCTGCTCTCTAAATGCTCCCCCCAAACGCCTCACGTTTCGGCAGCAGAGGGATTGTGAGCAAGTGTTCATTTTGAGATTCTAAAGTACACCTGCACAGAGCAGCCTGCCTCTGCTGAACAACCCACTCCCAAACACCATCCTTAGATCAACCCATTCCCAAACACCATCCTTAGATTAACAGAGAATTCATGAGGTATCTACAAGGTCTCCTGTGAACCATGGCCCTTGCTAAGCCCCACTGGACAGAGGAAGATGATGGAGGGGGTCTCTGTATGCATTTAATTGCAATGAAATTGTTCGACTACAATGTGGTATTACAACCCTGAAGCACCTTGTGTGCTATCCCAGCAAGATGGAGACCTGGGGCACTGTCACAACGCCCCGCAGCACAGTGCTTTGGGTCACTGGTTATAAGGAGAGGGCCCTGTGGATAACACAGGTGCTTGTGAGGCATGCAGACCCTTGGAAGCTTGAAGTTAAGCATCCTCTAAACTGGAAGCCTTCAGATTTCCCTGAACATCAGGCTCCTGAAGAGACAGATTAGCAGATTTCAAGCCACATTCCAGGACTTCTATGTCAGTGGGTAGATGAGTCCCTGGTGGCTGCCACAGTGAAGGAACAAGCATTTGGTGCATTAAGAAATAGAGGCCTGGGGCTGGAGAGATGGCTCAGTGGTTAAGAGAACTGACTGCTCTTGCAGAGGACCCAGGTTCGATTCCCAGCACCCAAATGGCGGCTATGAACCGTCCTTAACTCCAGTTCCAGGGGAATCTGAAGCCCTGTTCTGACCTCTGCGGCATTGCATGACACGGGTGCACTCACATACACGCAGGCAACACACTCATACACATAAAATAAAAATATTTTTAAAAAAAGAAATGGAGGCCTGAGGGCAGCAACCAGGGGTGAGTGGGGTCACAGTGCACTGAAGGTCCAGGGAGGACCCGTCCTGCCTGTCCCAGTGTCTGAGGTCCTGTGGCATAGAAGGGTCCTCCGAATGTCAAGCTTGGTTGCACCCACTTGCATAGGATCATCAGGAACAAATCTGACTGCAAGAAAGGAGGGGCTGGGAGAGCCAGCCACACCTCCCAACAAATCAGTTGGCCTGAATTACACCAGGGGAGGGACTAGCATACCTAAGGGGAAAATGCCATGATGTATGCTCCTCACCACTCTGCATGGCTGCTGCGAGGTCGCAGGGTCCATGTGGACTTCCAACACAGCTTTAAGTGGGGGTGGGGGAGGGACGCCCACTCTTCCGTAAGTAACCCCTCACCCACTGCCCTGTTAGTAAGCCTAAGAGGCTTTTCCAAACAGCATCCTGGAGAATTCATACCTGGCTTTGGTGTAGGACCAAGGGAGGAGGTGTCGGATGGCATTTGTGCCTCCCAGAAGGAATTTTAGCAACAGGTCCCAACGCTTCTTGGGTTGTGGCTGTGTCATTCAATCCAAGGCTCCATCCCTAAGTGGCCTTCTATCATGTATCTGCAATTCCTCTGTGTCTCTAGCAAAGAAAGTTGTCATTGAACCTAGGGCACACCCAGCTAGCCTGGGATGATGTCATCTTGAGATTCTCAAATAAACCTGCACATGCCTTTTCTCCAAACAATGTCCCACTCAGAGGTTTCCCAGCAGATGGACCATCTGGTAGCCTCTGCCCACCTTACTTCAGAGGGTTTGGGCTTAGGACTCAGAAGCCTGGCCAGTTTAGCTAGTATCCTCCAGGCAGGTCCTAGACCAGAGTACTACGTCTTAACTCCCTGACTTTCAGGTAGGAAAACTGAGCCTGGGGCGGGGAGGGCACTCCTCTAAGCAACCTTTTCCTACCCGGGAGCTCTCTCCATCCTACTGAAAGTGCTCTCCTCCCCTCAGCGCACTGATAGTCACACAAAAGCTCCCCTCAATTTCCCAGGCACATCAACATAGCTGACCTGGAGGCTTATCGTCATGGCCTACTTGATTGGATTTGGAATCACCCTGGAGACACACATCTGAGTCTGTCTTTGAGGGCGTTTCCTGACAGGCTCTCCTACCTCTGCTCCCACAGACTAAGCTGTCCCTGTCCCAAGCCTTCCCCTTCATGACAGACTGCATTCCTCTAAACTGTGAGTCAGAATAAACCCTTCCTTCCTGTCCTAGCTACATTCTAATGCTGTGATAAAACACTGACTGAATCAACTAGGGGAGGAAAAGGTTTATTTGACGTACATGTACTGACCACAGTTCATCTTCGAAGGAGGTCAAGGATGTTAAGGAGGAAAAGAACCTGAGGACAGAAGCTGAATCAGAGGCCGTGGAGGAGCGCTGCTCACTGGCCCCTGCTCGGCCTGCTGTCTTATACAACACAGGGCCACCTGCCCAGGAGTGGCACCACCCACAGTGGGCTGGGCCCTCTCACATCATTCAACAGTCAAGAAACCGCTACACAGACATGTCCACAGGCCGATCGGATAGAGGAAATTCTACAATTCTGGTTCTCTCTTCCCAGCTGCGTCAAGTGGACAACTGAAGTCAACCATGGCACCCCCTTAAGACACCAATTCCGTCACAGTGAGAGCAGGTCAGCCATGCAGGAAGCAGGTATAAGAAGTGAACCAGTGCTGGAACAAACCTGACCATGTGCGTCACAGACCTTCAAAAACTGGTTTGTGGCAAGTATTTGGGAAAGTGTGGCATTGTGGGCTATGGAAACCACAGAACTGTGCAAACAAATCTTAACGGGCCATATTGGGGGAGTTTGGAAAACCAGAGTGCCAAGAGAAAGACAAGCAGCATATGCTGGGCCATGAGGACTCAGAGGGGACAGGGACCTGATCAGAAGCTGGGCCATGAGGACTCAGAGAGGACAGGGGCCTGATCAGAAGCTGGGCTCATCAGGACTCAGGGGGACAGGGACATGATCAGAAGCTGGGCCATGAGGACTCAGAGAGGACAGGGGCCTGATCAGGATCTGGGCTCATCAGGACTCAGGGGGACAGGGACATGATCAGAAGCTGGGCCATGAGGACTCAGAGGAGACAGGGACCTGATCAGAAGCTGGGCTCATCAGGACTCAGAGGAGAACAGGGACCTGATCAGGATCTGGGCTCATCAGGACTCAGAGGGGACAGGGACCTGATCAGAAGCTGGGCTCATGAGGATTCAGAGGAGACAGGGACCTGATCAGAAGCTGGGCTCATCAGGACTCAGAGGGGAACAGGGACCTGATCAGAAGCTGGGCTAGAGGTCATTCTGGCAAATACTCTGGCTATATTCTTCATATGTCCTGATAAGCTGAGAGGCTGAATTCAAAAGCCATACTTAGTTGCTTGGCATGGTGAAGGCTCTTAGTCAGACCTGCAGTGAGAGATAGCATGAGAGTGTAAAAATGGGGCTGGAGAAGACGGCTCAGCAGTTGAGAGCACTGGCTGCTCTTGCAGAGAACCCGGGTTCGATTCCTAGCACTCATGCAGCAGCTAACAACTGTCCGTAACTCCAGTTCCAGGGAATCTGATGCCCTCTTCTGACCTCTGCAGGCACTGCAGGACATGGGTGCGCTTATATACATGCAGGCAATACACTCATTCACAAAAAATAGAAATAGTAAACAAAATATCTTTTAAAAATATAAAGTTTGATGAGGAAGGGAGAGGAAGGGAGCTTAAAGGTAAAGATGAGGGAGCTGTGAGGAGAGTAACAACAATCATGAAAGAGTTCGTGTCATTAAGAAGAACCCTCTCAGGATGACTTAAGGCTGCTTGCCATGGCACCAGGAGAGCCCTGGGTCAGGGTCCCAGCACCCACATAACAACTGGGCACAGTCGTGCACATCTGCAATCTCAGCATTGGGAGAAGGGGAGTGGAGACAGGTTGTTTCTGGAACTCACTGGCCAGTCAGCCTAACCAAATTAGTGAACTCCGGACTCGATGAAAGAGCCTATCTCAAAAGAAGGGGAGAGGGGCTGAGGAAGAGACCTGATGCTGCTCTCCAGCCGCCACACACACGCACATACATGTGCATGCCTACCTGCACACACAATAAATAATAAATAAATAATAAACAAAGCCTTTTACTTTGCATTGGGGAAATAGGAAATGTGCCTTAAGGGCAATCCCCCACGCATCAAAGGCTCCAGCTTGTGAAAATTCAAATTAATTTAAAAGGAGAGAAACTGAACTGAGGGGTGCCGCCGAAGGGGTTCCCTGCTTGAAGGTAACTGTCAGCTACCAAGGTACACTGAGGCCACTGGATCTGTGGCAGAAAAGGGAGCTAGCAGAAGAATGCCGTGGCATCATCCACATGGTGCTGGGTTCACAGGCAAGTTGCAATGAAGATGATGGAGATGCCAGGACCTTGGGGTTTCTGCTGATGAAAACCACAGGCCTGGATTACAGCCAGCCCAAGAGGGAGGATCCATGTGCTACAACAGGCACAAAACTGCAGGAGTAGGGCTACTCAAGGCTGCTGGAGCCCAGCGGACACCACCAAGATGCTCCAGATGCTGGACATGAAGTCTCGGGATGCCGTGTCCCTGCTGGGCTTTGGTCCCGCTTTGGCCCTGTCTTTTCTTGATTTTATTGTGGCTCCTAGTTAAGGGACTGTTTTGAGTCTCAAGAGACTCAAATTCGACCCCAAAGTCAAATTTGGACTTTAAACAGTGAAAGCCCTCCCCCCGCCATGTCTGTGGCTTAGAACTGCTAAGACTGTGGAGCGTCTTGCAGCATAGGATGGCCGTGAGCCTATGGGGGCCAGAGATGGAATGTTATTGTTTAAAGTGATACGTTGGCATGTCAGGTTGCCAAAGGTGGACTTGTGAGAGTTAACTGTGATTGCCTACTTGACTGGATTATGAAACATCTATAGCATTAATAAGGTTCACCTTTGCGTGTGTCTACAAGGGCACTTCCAGAAAGGATTAATCTAGGGGGTAAGAGGGTGACAGCACCTTAAGATCTGGGAAAGAGAAGAAAGCCAGCTGAGCACTGGCATCCCCCGTCGGCTTCCTGGACCATGAACCAAGTCATCCATGCCACTGTATCTTCACCACCGTGACAGGCTGAGTTCCTCTATGAGTCCAATTAATCCTTCTCTCCCTTAAGGTGTGCCTTGCCAAGTACTTGGCCACAAGAAGTCACTACTATAGTGTTACCCAAACTAATATTTGGGCAGCAGAAACAAGAAATCCAACATTCTCCCAGTCAGACAGGCAGACAGACAGAGACACACACACACACACACACACACACACACACACACACACACACACACACACACACACTCCTGAAGCAATCCGGCTCTTCTCTAGAGTGCTCAGAGACATTGGGAACCAGGTCCCCGCTCAGGACAGATGGGGCACCCACATATCCACACTTCGGGGAAGTTAACTAGCTGTGTTCCAAATGGGGCATGCACCTTCTTGGGGGATAAACATATGCCCCCCACCCCATGTCTGCGGCTTGTCTGTGCCACTCTCCTAGACAGAAAACACCCAACCTCGTAAGGACCGTCTGCCCATTAAGAAGGCACGGGCGGCCCTCGAGTGCCTGTGGATAGTCATCTGTTGCTGAAGGCTTTCCTTAATCCTCCCTAAATCCCCATGCAGTCAGCAAGAAAACACAGTGAATCTGAACAAAACCAAGTTAAAGCAGTTAGATCGGGAGCCCTGCGGTTCCTGGTGAGGTCTGCCTTCATATTCCCTATGGCCAGGCTCCTCTGAACTGGATCCTGGGAAGCAGCTGCCCTCCTGAGTCCTAATTACAGGCATCAGATAAAACAGGAGATTGCGTGATCATGGGAGCACTGTGCAGGATGCTCGAGGTGGAGTACCCAGGACATGGTGTGTGGGGCACAGACAGAACTTCCTAACACAGGAGGCTCTGCACCTGTTTCCTCGTGGAAGATGTACCAACATGAACATGAAAATGAGCACGAGTGCCCAATGCAGGGAACTCAGCATGCCATCAACATGTGACAGCCAGAGAAATATCCATACACATGGCTGCCGTACCAGCAGGTGTGCATGTGACCCACAAAACGAGGGCTGCTGATCCCTGGCTCTGTGAACACTTCACCCATGAGGTAAAAGGGACTCTTCCAGTTGGTTACCTTAAAGACACTGGAGGAGAAGATAGTCTTGGATTTTGTTGGGTAACTGCTGTAATCACAGGCCTTTCTAAACCAGAAGAGAGGTGAAAGGCAGAGCATGGGGGGACACAGGGGAGCATGGGGGGACACAGGGGAGCATGGAGGGACACAGGGGAGCATGGGGGGACACAGGGGAGCATGGGGGGACACAGGGGAGCATGGGGGGACACAGGGGAGCATGGGGGAACACAGGGGAGCATGGGGGGACACAGGGGAGCATGGGAGAACACAGGGGAGCATGGGAGACACAGGGGAGCATGGGGGGACACAGGAGAGAATGGGGGGAGTGTGATGGGTGCTGCCTTGTGGGCTGGCGATAAGAGGATGTGGAGGATGGAGCCCTGAGCCCAAGGTACAGTGGCCACTGGAAGCCAGAAGCTTCTTTACTGGAAGGAACTAGCTGCAAAAGCCTCACCTTTCAGCCCATTGAGGCTCATTACCACCTCCTGCCATCTAAAGCCATGAGCTAATACATCTTACATCTGTGTGATCTGTGTTCTAGTAAGAACCATGTAATCCATACATGGAGACACCCACACGGAGCCCCTACAGGGGACCTGAGCACCTGTCTCCCACCTGCAGGAACTGAGGCAGAGCTACACAGACGTATAGGCATAAGGCAGGATCCCAAACACTGGCTGCCTCCTTGTCTTTTGCCTCTGATGGGGCAGTAGAAGGAAATGGCCTTTGCAGGTACACCCTGGTCATAGATAATAATGGTGTTTGCTTTGTTTAATTTGGTGATGCTAGCAGTGGGACCCAGTGAGTGCCTCTATAGTAGCTGCTCCCCCAAGGCCTTGTTCTGTTGTCTGTTGTTCTTTATTATGTATTCATTTTTATGTGTGTGTGTGTATGTACCACAAGTGTGCAGGTGCTCTTAGGGGCCAGAAGAGGGCCTCTGATCCCCTTGAGTCTAGTTACAGGCAGATATGAGCTGCCAGACGTGGGTGCTGAGTGCCACACTTGGGGCCTCTGTAAGCAGAGTGAGTGCTCGTTACCTCTGAGTCACCTTTCCAGGCACCCTCCCCTCCCTCGTTCTGTCTTAAATAAAAAAAAAAAAAAAAAAAAAAAAAATGCCAACAAATGCTGGTGAGGATGTGGGGACAGCAGAACCCTTATTCACTGTTGGTGGGAATGCAAAGTGCTGTAGCCACACAGAAATCAAGACAGAGGCTTCTCAGAGCTAAAAACAGAACTACCCTATGACCCAGTGTACCCTCCTGGACATCTTCCAAAAGGAGGGTGCGTCCTGCCCTGCGGACCCCGGAACATCCATGTTCACTGCTTCTCTACTCAGGATGGTAAAGAAATGAAGTCAACCCAGATGTCTGTGATGAACAGTGAAACGTGGTCCATGCACACAATGGAATTTTATTCATCTGTAAAGAAAGATAAGCTATGAAATGTTCAGGAAAATGGATGCACCTAGAAGTAGTGCATTAAACCAGGTGACTAAGAGTCACAAAGACAAAACCTGCATGTTCTCGCATATGCCGATCCTAGCTTTAGTTATACATGTGCATATATGTGGGCGTGTGGGTAGGGGTCATGAAAGTAGACTGGGACCAGGAGAGGGGAAAGGAGGCATTGAGGAATGGGGGGTGCAAGGCAGTGGGAGAGGAGAGGGGTCAATAAAAACAAAAGTGCACGCTAATTTAGGTAAACCAGCCCGACAGTACTGGAGGCCGCCAGAAGAGGGCAGCCCGCAGCCCGGGCAACAAAATCCTTTCAACAGAAAGCTGGGTTTGCAACAGGGAGCTCGGCCCCTGTGGGATTAAAGGAGCTTTTACAAGAGTGCACTCAGGAGGACTTTATCACCCTTGACGGAAAGAATCGTCTCTAGGCTTGTAGTACTTTTATGGTGGAATTCGCTGGCAGGAAAGGCTGTTCCTTCAAGGGGTCGCAGTAGGCAATCTCACAAAGGATGAGCCTGCGGCTCGGCTCCGGTTAGCTCTGGCATCTCCTTAACAACTGTGTTTTCCAAGAATAAAAGGAAGAGAAAAGAGGAGGGAAGCAGGAACCTTTCCTTAATTTACTGCCTCATCTATTGCCAACAAGGAATCCCCCAAATTCCCATGTTCTGAAATTAAGATCATGAAGAAGCACCACAGGTAATGACAGGCCACGTACACACCATTTACATGGTACTATGAAGCTCATGTGATTTTTTTTTTTTTTTTTTTTTAGTTAAGAGCCCTTGAGGATAGAATTGAAAAAATCACTATTTCCGAAATAAACAACAAAAACCTTCTGTGTCTTGGTAGCTGATACAAAAACCCAAGTGCCATTTGGTCCCAGAGTGGAAGGGATCCTGTGTTCAGCTTGGAAAGTTACCACGGCAGTGTCTTGTATTGATTCCAGAGCAAGCAGGCCTGGGGAAGCTGAGGAAGCCCCTAGCCCCCAGAGTGGTGTGTTGGGAGGCCTTCAGTCCTACTTCTCTGAGGCTGGGATGGGGGGCTCTGCAGTCAAGACCCAAGATTCCTCCAGAAAGGCCACAGGTGTAAGGATGCGAGTGTGTCCTCACATCCTTCAAGAGATGCGTTAGGCATCTGGGCTCCCAGGACCTTCATCTGGAGCTGTGATCCACCTCCCCCAGGTCCCCAGCACCAGGGTCACCTAGGGTCACAGTGTGATGTTGTAACAGAAGTTCTACACATAAAGTCAGTCTGGGTCAAGTGAGCTGAGGTTCTCAGAGCTGCTGGGTCCTTCACGACACTGTCCGCAGCTCTGACAGTGTGAAAGCTGGGTGAAAACCAGGACTGCCCCTGCCCACAACAAAAAACTGTTGGCGCTGCAGGATCCCAGCTTCTAATGCCAGGACTATTTGTACAGTCCAGGACTGCATGGAACTAGGACACACCGTGGAGGAGGTCCACACATGAGTGACGGCTGTCAAGGGTTTCTGACACTCAGGGCCCCCGTGCTGCAGCTGTCTGAGCCTCGGGACAATCAACACATCTCTTGGTCGTGGCAACTAAGCAAGTGTCTGTGAACACATGGGGGATCTGCCTGTGAGCAGTGGATGAACACGGACAGTCAGCCTCTCCCACACACCTCAGTTTCTGATCAGACAGCAACAGTCTTAGCTCCTTGGAAGGGCCTTCGTGAAGATTAATGAGATGGATACAAGGACTTCTCAGAAGTAAAAGTTACTATGCTACTGCATGAAGATTTGATTAAAATGTGTATTCTGAGGAGGCCAGCTCCAGGCGGCATCCCATCCTCACATCCGGCCTGTGACCCCTGTGCTACCTCCCAAAGGATGCTTTAACAGGGGGCAGAGGACAGGAGGACAGCAGCCGTGTCTATAGTGTAGGGCACAGGAAGGAGCCACCACACCCTTGAGCCTTAGTTTTCTCATGGGCAGCAGGACCCTGGGACACAACTCCCAGGCTGTCACGTGCAGCCAGGAGCAAGGGCAGCTGGCAGAGCACCGAGGGCATCATGTGCCCTTGGTTCCTAGGACACCTGCTCTTGGTAGAAGCTGCACACCCGGGGCCATGCAGTGTGTGTCACACCTTACCTCTGAGCCCTGATGCCTATGCTGCAGAGTAGCCCTGTACAAGAGAGCAGGGAAAACTGTCAAAAACCCAGTGACCATGGGGCTGAGACTGGCCCCAAAGACAGTTAAGGAGGGGTTGCAGGCTACAGGGCCGGTGCTGGGTCCTCATTCTTGGGAGACGCAGGGAGTGACTGCCAAGAGGGACAATGGGGTCTTCTGTTAACACAACACTCCTCTGGCCACAAGAGCAGCACGTCCAGCTTAGAGTATTCAAGTCAGCAGCGGGGCTCAGTCCCCTCAGCCCTGAGCTCCCTCTGTTCCCACATGAGGACCACAGTGGGCTGGAGCAGGGACAGTGTACACAGAGAGGAAGCCTGGCATAGCCTCTGCTTCCTCCAGGATAGCATGACCAGTCGTGAAGCAGGGTCTCCTGGAGGTTCAGGTTGGAGGCCCTGGCCTGCCATGTTTAGAGGCATCTCCAAATCCTGGTGGTGGGATTATCGGAAATGATAGCTGTTTGTTTCATTTATTCATCAAATATTTACCAAGTTCATTCCACATGCGCCCTGCATCCTGGCATGCTGGGCAGAAAGGCTAATCTACAGTGGAGCCAAGGCTGTGGAGACCTGGGCTGGTGGGGACCACAGCTCCTGCAGGGGCAAGCCTCCTGCCCACAGCTCTCCGTGTCTGAGCTGGGGTCTGCCTCCAGCTCAGTAGGCGTTCCCACTTCACCTGTCTCACTCCTGAGTCTGGCAATGAATTCAGCACTCTGCCATGGTTCAAGGGTGTTACCTGGGACCAGGTCTGCTCCACCATCCTGACAGTCACAGAATGGCTGCTCAGCCCCAGACATCATGCCTATGTTCCAAGCAGGAGGAAAAGGGAAACAGACATGGCCAGATAAGTTTCTTCCTCTATATCAGAAAAAAAAAAGTCCAGTCTTCCAGAGCTTAACCGAACTGAACACCACTGACCAGAAGAGGCCACATGGTCATGTTAGTATCTTAAATGGGGCCCACAGTCAGCCAAATGGGCTGCATGGAGGAGTTTGTTACTAAGAGCCGTGGAGGACAAAAGCCAGGTAGCCTGTGGGGTCTAAGCACGGCAGACGCACTGTGGGTGTCCTGGTTTCAACCTCCTTAGCAAGGGTGGCTTCCCCTCCGCTGTGCATTAACCAGAACACAGGCAAAAACTGCCGGCACCTTCCAGCCCACCCACTCCTGCCCTCAGCCCTCCAAGGAGGTGCAGCACAGGACTCTGGGTGCTCCTTAGACATGCCCACACCTGGCCTTCCACCCTGCCAGTCACCTGGGCCAAGAAAACCACATGGGCACAGAAAGTCCCCTCAAAGTGTTGCGGAGACTGGAGGATGGTGCCTCTGGAGGGCAGTGCTGGCTAGGCTATGGCAGAGTCCTTAGCCTGTGACTCCAGGCACCTCCCTGACCTCTACCCAGCTGTCCCCTCTCATAAGCCGTAAGCTGATGGGCCAAAGTCCCCAGCCCTCCAGAGGAGGAGGAGGCAGGAGGATCAGGAGAGTCCAGGGTCTTGGTGAATTACAGGCCAGTATGGCTGTGTGAGAAAAGAGAGAGAGCGAGAGAGCAAGAGAGAGAGGGATAGAGGGAGAGAGAGAGGCTGAGAGACGGAGGGAGAGAGAGAGAAGAGGAGGAGGGCAGGGCAGGGCAAGGCCAAATCCATGGCCTGTCTTTTTGCTTCAGGGACAAGGTTGAGCACTGGGGGAGTACCACACACCAGGCACTGAGGGCATCCTCAGGGCATCCACCCACCCTCTCCTTCCTTCCTAAAACAGAACCCAATTCTCCCCTGAGACAGGAAGTTATCTCCCCATCAGGGAGTGGATTACAAGGGGACCAAGCAAGCATGACAATGCATTTCTGTGTCTCTGAGTGCCATGTGACCTTGTGGTAGCCAGTGAGAACTTGTGCAGGGATTATGAGAAAATGTTTGGGCTTACTGTTTCCTCCTTCTGTTCTGAACTCAGGTGCAACCTACGGAGCCACAGCAGCTAGTATGCAATGGTGAGGCAATCTACAGTGGGTAGAAGGGTTAGAGTGAAGATTAAGCTTTCTACTTCTCTGGCCCTTAACCTTATCTCTGTTCTCATTGTACTATGAGAAAAATTAACCTCATCTAGTTAAGATTCTGTTAATTAGGTCTTATCCTGGTGCCAAGTATGTCCTGAAATAAAATGATAGTAAAAAGGAGGACAGGCCAGGAGACTTGGGGCCGCCTAAGGTTTGACCAAGAGGAAGGAAGCAAGGGTGGCCCACGGGGACGTGGATGGTCCCAAATTAAGGCTAGGGGCGGAGGAAGTCTCACTAAATTAAGTCATTCATCGCAAAGCCCTTCTTCTAGATTCTTTGGATTCCAGCGCACACTCCTCGGGTGACCACGCCAGCTCTGTGGCCTGCTACCTTTCTCCAACATCACGGAGGACCCAAACCACATATCCTTTGCTCCCTGTGCCACCTCAAACCCTCCCACACTTACCAGGCTCTGAACTGTGAAGGTGAGCAGGTTTGGCCCAGACTCTGCCCACCACGTGGGAGGACAGCACAGGGCATCACAATGGCCTGACACCTCCTCTAGTGGATTGATCATCAATAATTCATCCAGCCTAGAAAGAGACACCAGCTTACACTGGTCCCGGACTGAAGCATGGCTGTGTTGTAACCCATGGAACCTGACCATCATATTTAGATGTTAGCATGCATCAGTGACATTAACTAAATTACCCCAAAATCAGAACCACAGCTGTACTGTGGGCAGTTACATTCCACGCTCACCAGCAGAGGCAGCCAAGAAATGTGAGGTCCGGGGCCCTGGAGCACTAGGAACCAGCCTGAGGAGCACTCTGCTTTCTGTGCGAGGTGGCTCTGCTTCCCTGAAGGGTCGCTCCACATTTATGTGCTACCCTATTGGGGGAAACTATTTTAAGCCTAATTAGCACAAAAGTTTTTTAGAATGCAAATGGTTTTCATTTAGACATAAAACAAAATGCCACGACATTTCTTCCACCCATTTATCATAAACAAGTTAATTACAGTGTAACAAATCTCTCCTGCTGCGGCGTGGGGGTCCGGGGCTGCTGGTGAGCTGACTCAGAGAGAGGGTGCCATGAGGCGGCCAGCAATAGCTCATGGCGCACTCACCATAAAGCCATCACTGGGAAGCTCTGCCTGTCAAGTTAAGGTTAAGCTTTCTCCCTTAGAATAACTCAATTATCAGAAGTCATTATCTATTTAACGTGGAGCTACCAGAGGTGCCTCACTTCGTGGCTGTTTCTGACACGTGTGTCTTCTCTGCATCCTCACAGCGGCAAAATTTTCTGCAACTGGGGATTTCTGCGTGTCCCGACTTGAGTGAATTGCAGTCTCAGCTTCCACCTCTATATGTGCAAAATTATTTCCAAGATATAGAAACATCTCTGCTCCTGACATTCTACACCTTAGAAAGTGCAAGGAGAGCATGGGGGGCCAGGTATGGGAGAAGCGGTGTGGCCACAGCCCACTCCCTCAGAGGAGGAGCGGAACGACTGTGCTCGCCCCTGAACTGGGTGGGCCTAGACACCCATGAACTGGATGGCTAGGTGAGCCCTGGCTAGCACCTGTAGGCATTCCAGCTTCCCTCCGCACCTGCCAGGAGCAGAGCGTGTGGTGGGCTCTGGCTGCCCACACCGCCCTGGCCATGAGAGATCTAGAAAGCATAACAAAAAAATAGACTTTTCTGTGGCAGGCCCGTCTTGTTGTTACTAGGCTGGATGGCACTTTTCTTTTGAGTCCCTGGTCAGTGCTCTGAGGTCTTATCCTGTTTCCTAGGAGCTCCAGGGAGGCCTGGCGGGTCAGTTTCAGCACATTGGGTTCCTAAAGCAGCAAAGGCAGGAATGAACCACACTGCACCCCAGAAGGTGGTCCACCCCATCATACTCCAAACTTACACATGCATGCAACTCTCAGACTGACTCCTGAACACTCTCACCCAGGCCTGCCCATGAGGCCCACCCATGTGGCCCACCCATGCAGTCTGCCCTTGACCCGTCAGCCAAATGACTCAGAAAGACCTGCTTTGTCCCCCCACACTCAGTGACAGTCAACAGCTTCAAACTTCATAAAAACATTAGTAAGAAAAGTTGGATGTGGTACAAACTCAAAGCCTTGATTCATATACTCAGGAGCAGGCAAGGATGTCAGAAGAGTGTCTAGCAGGAGAGTCTGACCTTTGACACTGTCGACATGACACTGTCATCTGCAGAGTTCAGGTGGGAAAACCACAAAACCAAGTCATAGAAAAACATCTCACAAAACCCTCAGGATTTTAAAATAAGCTTGGGGTTTCACACCATGAGCACTTGCAGTAATCTTTAGGCGCACGTAGCACGCTGAAGCGCAGGCCCGCCCGGACCCATTACAAACTTCAGGTGAGCACTTACACACATGTTCACATGTTGAAGCTCCCGTCAGCTCTCCAGGGAAAGGTCTCTATTGCATGAAACACAGCCCTGAGAGGTCAACAGCCTAAGGGCTATTTACAGCCAACATTAAAATTCAGCTTTGACACTTTGGGGAAGTGCCCTTCCTTGGTACCAGACATCAAGAGTGAAAGTTCCTATGCGAGACGCTTAAGGTCTCTGAGATCTCAGAGCCAAGCCTGACTTTCCTACCTCTGTATGTGAATCAAAAGTTTAATTAGTTTATCTGGAAAGGGAAACAGATCAATGTGGAATGAGTTCTCCCTCGGCCCCTCACACATGTGGAGGCCATGCTGAGGCTCGGCAGCCCGCTGGCCATCCCTCCTCCTGGGTGTTTTCCTGTCTTCAGAGGGGGACGTCATGAAATGCATACCACATTTGTGAGCAGAGTGTCTGTGGGCTTATTTACCGCACTTCCAACAACATCGCCTGCTTTGTCACGCATTTCAAAGCAGAGATAATTTAAGAGCCCTGAATTTCATACATAAAAAGACTCCACAAGACAGTCTCCCTGCGCACTACTGGGTGATGTTCCATCCGAATTCCAATTTGTTGCCCAGGAAATGATTCACCTCATTCCAAAATGACAGGCCTCCTTCCAGATCATTCTCAGCCTGCAAAGGGTCTCATTGACTTCACAGGCATTCCTTTGCAGGGCACAGGGCTCCAAGGCCTCCCTCCACACCCATGCCCTGCCCTACCTTTGAGTAGCTTCTCTCCTTCCAGGACGTTCTGGGATATCAATGCTGTGTAGTCTTCCTCAGAGAACCCAGCCTTGCAGTCCTCTCTGACTGTAAGGTCCTCATGGTGGGCCTGGTGATGGAAAGGACAGTCATAAAGCAAAAATAAGTTCACAGAAATCTAATCCAACCCACATTTGTCACGGCTGCACAAGCCTCCGGCTGACAGAGAAAGCACCATCTCCACCCAGAGGTGGCACTCGGATCCTCCTGTCTCGGGATATCAGGTATCCTTGGAGCAGCCTGAGAAAACGCCTTCAGCGCTAGACATCTGGGTCTACTTTGGAACACAGGACAACTGATGGCCAGGCCTGGACCAGAGGGCCTTACTGGCAGGTGGCCAGGGAAAATGACAGAGAGATGTCCAGAAGGAGGAGGGGTGATGACAGCCAGCCGACAGCCAGCCGCAGGCTTCCCCAGGCTTCACCCAGCCACAGGCAAGGCCAGACCACAGAGGGGAGGGTCTCTGCTGGGAGCCATCTCTCCTGGTAAGCAAGAGGCAGCCTCCCTCTGCAGGCCACAGGAGTAGTTCTGAGAAGGTGAGAGAGCAGTCAAGAGCTGTTTCGGGACTGTTTCCAAGCTGGGCAGACAGACTGACCAGTTTTGCCACCAGGCCACCGGAAGGAGCAAGGTGCTTCTGTGTGGTGGTGGGGGTAGGGGTGGGATGTCCAGCTCTCAAGTTCACCCACCCCAATGCCCTGGGGTCTTTTTCATCCTGTATCTTCCATTTCAAGCCCAGCCAGGCAAGAGGGCTCCCCTAACTGACCAGAAGGGTCTGCGTTCTGCTCCTCTGTGTAAGTCTAGCCTGGTGGCAGAGGAAAGGTTGGGCAGCAGGGCTCCACCCAAAGCTGGCTGCCAGGGACCAGAGGCGAGGAGAGAGCATGTGTCCCCCACCATGCCGGCCCGCTACAGGAGCATCAGGCCGGGGAGTCGGCGTCGGGAGCCCAGGGCGCAGCCGGCACCCCGCAGTCTTGCCTTCGCGGGGCAGCTGGAGCAGAACGCGCCTCCCTGCCCGCCTCCTCCAGCTGCGCGCAACGCAGCCGCCGCCAGGGTTCGGCTTCGGAGGCGGCCCTCCGCGCAGCCTGCAGCTCGGAACTGGTCCCGAGGCCCGGGGAGAGGGAGGACCCGGGGTGGGGTTCCAGTCCTGGCCAAGCTCCGGAATCGCGCCGGGTTCCTGGGAAACGTAGCTCGGAACCGCACCTGCCGCCCGCGGGAGGCGAAAGTCGGCCGGGAAAGTTTCGGTCCCCCCGGGGCGTGTGCCCAGCGCCACGCGATGGCCCCTCGGCCTCGGAGCCGGCGGCTGCCGCCCCCGGTGTATTTCCCAGGCTACCGCGGCGCGGCCGGGAGAAAGCGGCCAGGCCACGACATGGGGTTCGGCCACTCCGCCTCGGCCCGGGGGCGCCCCGGGAGCGGCCGGCGAGTCCAGCCGAGGCCCCGCAGCGAGCCGGCGCCACGGGGCTGGAGGCGGCGTGGCACAGCGCGGCCGTCCGGCTCCTCTCCCTGAGCTCCGTCCCCTGCGCTCGGCGG
>NW_008346900.1:732599-746242 GCF_000622305.1 Nannospalax galili | reverse complement strand
GGCCCCGCCCCTCCGGCCCGCGCCGCCCGGCCTGACGCCGGCTTAAAGGCGCCGCGCCCTCGGCCCTGCGCGGGGCCTGCGGCCTGGTTACTGGCTGCCCCGCCAGCCCCGGGTCCGGCGGGACCTCGGGAGCCCCGCTTGGGCAGCGCAGCCGAGGACACTCGGTCTCCGGGGGAAGTGTGCGCGCGCGCGCGTGTGTGTGATGGGTGTGTGTGTGTGAGATGGGTGTGTGTGTGAGATGGGTGTGTGTGTGTGATGGGGGTGTGTGTGTGAGGGGTGTGTGTGTGTGATGGGTGCGTGTGTGTGATGGGTGCGTGTGTGTGTGATGGCTGTGTGTGTGATGGGTGTGTGTGTGATGGGCTTGTGTGTGTGATGGGTGTGTGTGTGTGATGGGTTTGTGTGTGGTGCGTGTGTGTGTGATGGGTGTGTGTGTGTGTGATGGGTGTGTGTGTGTGTGATGGGTGCGTGTGTGTGTGCATGTGTGTGTGTGTCTGTGTGTGTGATGGGTGTGTGTGATGGGTGTGTGTGTGTGATGGGGGCGTGTGTGTGTGATGGGTGTGTGTGTGATGGGGGTGTGTGTGTGATGGGTGCGTGTGTGTGTGATGGCTGTGTGTGTGATGGGTGTGTGTGTGATGGGGGTGTGTGTGTGATGGGTGCGTGTGTGTGTGATGGCTGTGTGTGTGATGGGTGTGTGTGTGATGGGGGTGTGTGTGTGATGGGTGCGTGTGTGTGTGATGGCTGTGTGTGTGATGGGTGTGTGTGTGATGGGGGTGTGTGTGTGATGGGTGCGTGTGTGTGTGATGGCTGTGTGTGTGATGGGTGTGTGTGTGATGGGGGTGTGTGTGTGATGGGTGCGTGTGTGTGTGATGGCTGTGTGTGTGATGGGTGTGTGTGTGATGGGGGTGTGTGTGTGATGGGTGCGTGTGTGTGTGATGGCTGTGTGTGTGATGGGTGTGTGTGTGATGGGGGTGTGTGTGTGATGGGTGCGTGTGTGTGTGATGGCTGTGTGTGTGATGGGTGTGTGTGTGATGGGGGTGTGTGTGTGATGGGTGCGTGTGTGTGTGATGGCTGTGTGTGTGATGGGTGTGTGTGTGATGGGGGTGTGTGTGTGATGGGTGCGTGTGTGTGTGATGGCTGTGTGTGTGATGGGTGTGTGTGTGATGGGGGTGTGTGTGTGATGGGTGCGTGTGTGTGTGATGGCTGTGTGTGTGATGGGTGTGTGTGTGATGGGGGTGTGTGTGTGATGGGTGCGTGTGTGTGTGATGGCTGTGTGTGTGATGGGTGTGTGTGTGATGGGGGTGTGTGTGTGATGGGTGCGTGTGTGTGTGATGGCTGTGTGTGTGATGGGTGTGTGTGTGATGGGGGTGTGTGTGTGATGGGTGCGTGTGTGTGTGATGGCTGTGTGTGTGATGGGTGTGTGTGTGATGGGGGTGTGTGTGTGATGGGTGCGTGTGTGTGTGATGGCTGTGTGTGTGATGGGTGTGTGTGTGATGGGGGTGTGTGTGTGATGGGTGCGTGTGTGTGTGATGGCTGTGTGTGTGATGGGTGTGTGTGTGATGGGGGTGTGTGTGTGATGGGTGCGTGTGTGTGTGATGGCTGTGTGTGTGATGGGTGTGTGTGTGATGGGGGTGTGTGTGTGATGGGTGCGTGTGTGTGTGATGGCTGTGTGTGTGATGGGTGTGTGTGTGATGGGGGTGTGTGTGTGATGGGTGCGTGTGTGTGTGATGGCTGTGTGTGTGATGGGTGTGTGTGTGATGGGGGTGTGTGTGTGATGGGTGCGTGTGTGTGTGATGGCTGTGTGTGTGATGGGTGTGTGTGTGATGGGGGTGTGTGTGTGATGGGTGCGTGTGTGTGTGATGGCTGTGTGTGTGATGGGTGTGTGTGTGATGGGGGTGTGTGTGTGATGGGTGCGTGTGTGTGTGATGGCTGTGTGTGTGATGGGTGTGTGTGTGATGGGGGTGTGTGTGTGATGGGTGCGTGTGTGTGTGATGGCTGTGTGTGTGATGGGTGTGTGTGTGATGGGGGTGTGTGTGTGATGGGTGCGTGTGTGTGTGATGGCTGTGTGTGTGATGGGTGTGTGTGTGATGGGGGTGTGTGTGTGATGGGTGCGTGTGTGTGTGATGGCTGTGTGTGTGATGGGTGTGTGTGTGATGGGGGTGTGTGTGTGATGGGTGCGTGTGTGTGTGATGGCTGTGTGTGTGATGGGTGTGTGTGTGATGGGGGTGTGTGTGTGATGGGTGCGTGTGTGTGTGATGGCTGTGTGTGTGATGGGTGTGTGTGTGATGGGGGTGTGTGTGTGATGGGTGCGTGTGTGTGTGATGGCTGTGTGTGTGATGGGTGTGTGTGTGATGGGGGTGTGTGTGTGATGGGTGCGTGTGTGTGTGATGGCTGTGTGTGTGATGGGTGTGTGTGTGATGGGGGTGTGTGTGTGATGGGTGCGTGTGTGTGTGATGGCTGTGTGTGTGATGGGTGTGTGTGTGATGGGGGTGTGTGTGTGATGGGTGCGTGTGTGTGTGATGGCTGTGTGTGTGATGGGTGTGTGTGTGATGGGGGTGTGTGTGTGATGGGTGCGTGTGTGTGTGATGGCTGTGTGTGTGATGGGTGTGTGTGTGATGGGGGTGTGTGTGTGATGGGTGCGTGTGTGTGTGCATGTGAGTGTGTGTCTGTGTGTGTGATGGGTGTGTGTGATGGGTGTGTGTGTGTGATGGGTGTGTGTGTGTGATGGGTGCGTGTGTGTGTGATGGGTGTGTGTGCATGTGTGTGTGTGTCTGTGTGTGTGATGGGTGTGTGTGATGGGTGTATGTGTGTGTGATGGGTGTGTGCGCGTGTGTGTGTGATGTGTGAGTGAGATGGGTGCGTGTGTGTGATGGGTGTGTGTGCATGTGTGTGTGTGTCTGTGTGTGTGATGGGTGTGTGTGATGGGTGTATGTGTGTGTGATGGGTGTGTGCGCGTGTGTGTGTGATGTGTGAGTGAGATGGGTGCGTGTGTGTGATGGGTGTGTGTGCATGTGTGTGTGTGTCTGTGTGTGTGATGGGTGTGTGTGATGGGTGTATGTGTGTGTGATGGGTGTGTGCGCGTGTGTGTGTGATGTGTGAGTGAGATGGGTGCGTGTGTGTGATGGGTGTGTGTGCATGTGTGTGTGTGTCTGTGTGTGTGATGGGTGTGTGTGATGGGTGTATGTGTGTGTGATGGGTGTGTGCGCGTGTGTGTGTGATGTGTGAGTGAGATGGGTGCGTGTGTGTGATGGGTGTGTGTGCATGTGTGTGTGTGTCTGTGTGTGTGATGGGTGTGTGTGATGGGTGTATGTGTGTGTGATGGGTGTGTGCGCGTGTGTGTGTGATGTGTGAGTGAGATGGGTGCGTGTGTGTGATGGGTGTGTGTGCATGTGTGTGTGTGTCTGTGTGTGTGATGGGTGTGTGTGATGGGTGTATGTGTGTGTGATGGGTGTGTGCGCGTGTGTGTGTGATGTGTGTGTGAGATAGGTGCGTGTGTGTGATGGGTGTGTGTGTGTGTGCGCACACGTCTGTGTGTGTGTGATGGGTGTGTGTGTGTGATGGGTGTGTGCGCGTGTGTGTGGTGTGTGTGTGTGAGATGGGTGCGTGTGTGTGTGATGGGTGTGTGTGCGTGTGTGTGAGATGGGTGGGTGTGTACTGAGGAAGGCACTGAGGTCCCCTGCCCCAAGCTGGGCCCCCTTCCTAGACTGTGGGGCCCACATAAGGACGGCCCCCTGTGTGGACTTAGGCAAATTTCCTTCCCTGGCCGACTGTGCCAGGGGACACGGCTGTCTGCCCGGTGTCTCCTCCCTGGCCCAATTCTAACGCCCCTACCAGCGGGGACAGCAGACAAGGGAAGAGGTGGTGGGGTGACTAAGGGGCATCTCCATCTGGCTCCACTGACCCCTCCAACCCAAGCCAAGCTCACCACGTGGGCCTGGCTCTGGGTATACCCCAAGGTTTGGGGGTCCAGCTCATTTCTGTTTGTGCGCCACAACGCGGTGAGGCCTGATTAGCCAAGAAAGAAATTGGAGGCCCCAAAGGAAGAAACTGCTGCCGCAGAGCTGTCAGGGCCAGTCAGCCCCTGGGCAGGCCGGCTCCATTTGCTCTGCATGGGCGATTTCCACCCGAGCCGGGGGGCGTGTCTTCAAGGGCCCTATAGCACCCTATGAAAAACAAGGGCAGCTCATAAAGTGAGTGGAGGTTCCGTGCCCTTCCTTCTGCCTAGTGCTGTAGAGAAAAGTGGTTCTGTTTGCACAGATATTTCAAATTTTCTTTGTCTTGGTTCGGAGGAGGGCTGTATCCAGAATAGGTTAGTTCTGGTTTGAGAAGCACAGTGTGGAGGAGAAGGGAACAGTCAAATTGTTGAGGCCCAAGGTCAGAGTCCACTGGGGTAGGCTGGAACCTTCCTCCTTGCCTCCCTGGATGATGCCATAGGGGTGGTGGTCTGTCTGATGAGTGCCCCCCACCCCAATGAGGGAATGCCAACAGGTCAGACATCCTGAGAGGCCTCTTAGAACTCTGCTTTATAGCCAGGTCCAACCTGGAGGAGACAGCTACGCTACAGACCCACTCTGAGACCCCAGGGAGGAGTCATGAGTGAGTCCATTCGAAACCCCTAGAGAATTGAGTTCTTCCGTCAGTGGGCCCGTCTTTTAATGGCATTCTCTGCCTCCTATCTGAACACGCTTCATCCCACCCAGGTGAGATCACAGGCTCAATGTTGTCTTGAACTGGCCATCACTTGGGCCACCCTGTGTCCTCAGGATGCCTGGCATGAAGCAGCAGGCAGCTGCCTGGCAGAGCCCCTACCCCAGCATATGTGCCAGGTAGACAACCATGACGACTTAGTGGGCAGTGGGTGGGGCTTGAAGTTCCAACACTGGGCTCAGCACATCTTCCTGTTGCCTAGGATTGAGTGAGAACCTTGATCCCCAGAGAATGTGTTGTGACTTCCATACAGGGGGCATCCTGACAGTAGTCCAGACTGTGAGTACAGGCGCTTTATGTAAATTAGCACACCTCTGGGAGTGGAGTTGTGCAGAAGGAGCTACAGGAGACCATGCACCTGAAGCCAGCTGCCAGGATTCGCACCCAGACACCAGGACCCCTGACATGGGCAGCTTTCCTCAAACTTATCTATTCAAAGAGCTGGCTTAGGTATCTTACGGGAACCCACATTTCTAAGAACACAGCTCAGAAGCGTTGCAGTAACCCATGCGAGTCCAGCAGAGAGCATCACTTTGTCAGACTTGCTCTGAACGAGGCAGCTAGGACACAAAGCGGTGCTTGCCAGGGACTGTCCTAGTCTGTCAGCGTGGCCCCGGCCAGTGGTGTGGACATAGCAGCTGGCTTAAAAATGTGAGCTTTTGGGCCCCTCACCCAGCACTCCCTGCTGGAATCCACAGGATAGGTAGCACACACACACACACACACACACACACACACACACACACACATACACATGCACGCACACACGCACACGCGCACGTGCTACTGTGCAGGTCATCCATCCACAGGAAAGGCAAGGTACAAACTGCTGATGAAAATTGCAGACTCTGGAAAAGCCCAGGCCTGCTCTACCACTCACACCACCACCACCACCACCGTCTCCCTCTCTCCCGCACCCCTTTCCCCTCCTCTATAGTCTTCCCTTTTCTCCGCTCCCTCCCCCTTCTTTAGCCTTCCCTCTCTCCCCTCCCTTTTCCCCTCCTCTCCCCTCTTTCAAAGTCCCAGGCTGGCCTCAGACTCCCAGCAATCCTCCTGCCTCAGCTTCCTGAGTGCCAAAACCACAGACGTGAGTCAACCCTATCTTTTACTTAAGCCTCTCTCTCCCATTAAGATTTAATTATTTTTAATTATACATATAGTGTGTATGTGTGTACACATGAGTGCAGGAGGTCAGAGGTGTCAGATCCCCTGGAGCTGGAGTTACAGGTGGTTGTGACCCTCCTGACATGGGTATTGGGAACTGAATTTGGCTGCTCTGGAAGTACAGGCTCTCAGCCTCTGAGCCGTCTCTCCAGTCCCCTCCCTCCTCTTAACGCCCCTGCTTAAATATCTATTAAACGCTCTTCTTAACATTCCAACTTTATAAAAAGAATGTAGATCCCAGCACCACTGATGCCTTCCTAGGATTGGGGTCTTAGACCCTTGGACCCCTGTGGTTAGAAGCTGCCCTGGTGAACTGGACGGCTATACACACTGGCATTAGAACCAGACATTGTTTTCTGCGGGATACTCTAAGCCAAGGAGCTTCCTGGGCCTGTGCCTGGATCCACTGGACACTGGCCGCCCAAGGGAAGGGTCTGTGGTCCTGTCAGAGGAAGTTGGAAAGACACTGGCCTAGACATCCACAAGGGAGGGGCTGGCCTGCCACTGCCACCTTGGCCTGGCGTGGGAGCACCTGGGTATTGGGCCCTAGAGAGAAGTGTGCTTTTGTTCGTAAGAGAAATGGAGAAAAAGGCTTGGGGGGGGGGCACGAAGACTGATTCCAACACCTGTAAACTGTTGACTGTAATTGGATGACAGATGTTTGCAAGCTTGGTAGTCCTTGTCTGCCTCCCACTTGGGGTGTCTGGGAAGAGTCTCAGCTCGAGGAAGTCAGATGCTCACAGCTCCCTGTCCTCCCCCACCACTGATCTGTGTGGTGTGTGTGTGGCGTGCCTGTATGTGTTCATGTGTATACACACCTACCTGTGCATGGGAAAGTAGGCTGTGTGTGGAGGCCAGAGGTTGACTCTGGCTCCTTCCTCATTCCCTCCAGGGTTCCTCAGGTTCCACTAGGGTGGCTGTCCATCGAGCCCCAAGGAGCCTCTCATCTCTACCTCCCAGTGCAGGGACTACAAGTGTGTACTGCCACCACCATCTTTTAAAGTGGGTGCTGGGGATCCCAACTCAGGGCCTCATGCTTGTGTGGCAAGATGACCTAGTCATCTCCCCAGCTTTCATTCATCGTTATCTTTTAGGCACTCCAATGAAAAAGCTGTTTAGGAAAGAAGTCGGAAAAGTTAGCAAAAACAAAGGTGTTCATAAAATAAAGGCAGGTCCTTGGGGGTATTTGAAGATATTTGAGGCAGGGTAGAAGGGAGTGGAATTAGCCGGCTCCTGGCTCCTGAAAGCCTCTGCACAGAACGGAAAAGACTCTTAAGGGAGGAAGCGAGAGAGACAGAGGGAAGGAGGGAGGGAGGGAGGGAGGGAACGCAGCAGGAATAGCGTGCCTTCAAGTCTAACCTGGCTCACCTGCCCTGCAGAGCCTCCCTGGGAATAAAGGCACGGGAGGGAGTGTCTGCCATTGTTTGGGTTTCCATATTCCAGTCTGTTCTTTCCCTTCAGTCTCCACCGTTAGCCAGCCGGCGCCAGCACTCATGGCCTCATGAAATCTTTCTGCCCATGACAGAAAATAGTCTTGGCCAGGTGGGTGGCCAGTCTTGGGCTAAGCCAGGTGTATGTCCAGAGTCAGATACTTTCTTTCCTTTTTGGCTTTTAAGACAGGATCTTACTGTAGTCTAGGCTGGCCTCTGGCATTTTAGGATGTTGGCAATCCTCCTACCTCGGACTCGCCAGTGCTGGGATTACAGGCATGAACTGCTGCCCTGTTGAGATTCTGCAGGGAACAGTGGGGCTTGGACCTGGGTGTTTGGCTGGCGGGCTCCTGGCACAGAGATTTCAGGAGGCCAAGGGAAGGTGGGAATGCCCTGGGCTCCTCTTCTTTCCTTCCAACCTCACTCCTGACCTGACTATAGGCAACAGGGAGTGCGGGTGCCCGGTCAGGCAGGCCTTGCTCTGCCTCAACCCAGAATATGGCTTGTGTTCTCTGGCTTGTGCTGCCCTTCCACCTGGGAGAAGAGAATTGGTTGGGTGGGCCATAGGACATATCTGCCTTTCTCTCTGCACTGTAGTGGAGGTCTAGATATGCCCCTCACAAGGGCATAGAGGACAGGGACAGGGGATGCTCACCACCCTTCAAGTAGCCCATGTGGACACCCAATGGACACACCCCCAGTGTCTTTTTCATTATGGTGATAATATAATCGAAACCAACTTGGAGAGGGAAGGGTTTACTTGACCTAACAATTCCAGAGTCCTTCATTGAGAGAAGCCAGGGTGGGAACTCAATGCAAGAACCTGGAGGCAAGAGCTAGAAGCAGAGACCATGGAAGGATGTTGCTTACTAGCTCCCTCTCTGGCTCACTCAGTCACCTTTCTTTTACAACCCAGGCCCACCTGCTGTGGATGGTACCACCCATGGTGGACTGGACCCTCCTACTTCAATTAGCAATTAAGAAAATGCCTCACAGACATGGCCACAGGCCAGTCTGATGGAGAAAATTCCTCAGCTGAGGCTCCCTCTTCCCAGGAGACTCTAGTTTGTGTCAAGTTGACAAAAACCAGCCAGCACAGATACCCGCAGTGGGCAGACAGAGCAATGCTGAGGACAGCCGTGTAGCAACTCTGACATCACACTGATTGTACAGAGGAAAAACTGAGGTCTGAAGCCAGGGAAAGGCTCGAACTAGGACTCCGTCCTGCCTCAAGCTAGTTCCACACCACCAACCATGACACTGTGCTGTTTGCTGGGCTTGATCGAGGATCAGGAGCTGCTGTTCCTGTGTTCCCAGGGGACACAGGAAGCCGCTTTGGAAGCATGTTTGAAACAGGTTGTGCAGCTCAGAAGGGGAAAGTCAGAATGAAGCCTTCAAAGCTGCAAGTATCCGAGTGGGTGGATCTGTTGAAGACCGAGATGTCCTCTCCCTGGTGGCAGAAGGTGCCCTGTGATTCTGAGCTTTGTTCGTTTTGTGGCTGGTTTGCTTGTTAGGCTGCTGTTTAGGAAGGAGGAGACACTGGAGGTTGAGACACACACCCAAGCACACACTTAACCTTGGATAGGTCGTAGGTCCTGTCTGTCTAGATGCTTGCTGGTGTTCAGAGGCTGCTGGGCCGAAGGAGAGAAGATCAGAATGGAGTTGCCGATGGATAGCACCATCACACTCTCGTGGGGGACGCACACCCAGACTGCGTGCCCCTACCTGCCTACCTATCCTCTAAGGCCTCCTGGTGTGGATAGAGCTGTGGCTGGGGCTGGGGCTGAGGATTAAATTTTAACTTTTTCCAAAAATTCCTTTTATATTTAATTTTATAGTTTTTTTTAATTGTATGTGTATGGGTGCTTTGCCTTTGAATATGTAAATACACTTGTGTTGTGCAATACCCACAGAGGCCAGAAGAAGGTGTTGGATATCCTAGATCTGGAGTTATAGAAGATGGTTAGCAACCATGTGGGTGCTAGGAGTTGAACCCAAGTCGTCTGCACAAGCAGCCAGTTCTTTTAACTGCTAAACCATTTCTCCATCCTCAAATCCTCCCGCCCCTTGCGCCATTAAATGCTTCTCCCAAAGCGCGCCCCAAGTCTAGGCACTCTGGCTGGCGGGTGGTTGGTGCCGTCTCCGTCCCGGATGCCTGCAGCCGTATGCGCCAGAGGGATGGTGGAGAAGCGGGATCTGAGGTGCGCATGCTGCAGACAGCCTCCTCAGTAATTTCTCCATGACCTTCAGGGTCTGTGCTACTTGGCCTCTGCCATATCTTCACACACACACACACCCCCACTGATCTATTTATCTGGAGCTGCTCTGAGGGAACATTCTGCCCAGCTCTCTCCTGACAGCTGCTCTTCTTGAAGCTCTATCAAAGGCCTGAGGGACCCTGGCCACCCTCACACAGCCAGGAGCACTCTGGCTTCCATGCCTCATGTCACCAGTAGGTAGTCTGTTCCCAGTGTGCTATGCTGTCCGCATCATCTCCTATAGGTGCTCAGACAATATCTGAGTGCTCTAGATGGATGATCTTGGAAGCTGGAAGAGGAGGTGTCTTCGAAGACAGCGTGGAGTTGAGGAGGGGTTGTGAGAGACCCTGCATCTCAAAACAACTGCCTGGGTCTATGAGGGGCCACAGGTAAAGGTGCTTGCAGCAGGGCGGGATCTCGGGGATGCACCTCAGCCCAGGACTGGAGGGAGGAGCCAGGCAAGGATGGGGAAGGTGGACTCACAGTGCTAGCAGGGCGGGATCTCGGGGGCAGTAAGGAGGGAGACTATAGAAACAAGTTTCCAATGGAGAGGAAATGAATTAAACAGTAAAGCGGATGATACCAGATCTAAAGGGAGGAAGAGATGGGGAGATTCTGGGAACGCAAGCAGGCCGGGTGACCACAAAGACAACAGACATCAGAAGATGGAAAGGAAGTGGAAACGGGCTGTTCAAGTTCAAGCCTAGATTTACAAGGCCTTCCCTGAAGTGATGCTCCCTGGCTTCCACGACCCCGGGCACGCCTGGGGGATGCAGCTATCGCCCACAGAGGGCAGTGGGGGTCCCTTTATGTCTTGTGTGACTAAATTTGTTATTGAACTTGGGGGCAGTTCCTCATCTCTCTCAAATACAAGCTCCACGCAGCAGAGCTGAGGCTGGGGCCCTGAATGACAGATACTCCAGCCCAGGCTGGGTCACGCAGGCGATCATGTATGAGACCTGTCCAGCTGGGTGCCCTGCTCAGCATGCTGTCACCACAACTGCCCAGAGTCATTTGATTCCTGGGAAATCCAGCAGATAAGGGGAGTGTCAGGGCTGCCTGGCCAGAGTGGGGACCCCTGCCCAGCCCCAAGGACGGGGGCTCAGCGGAGGCCACGTCCCCAGGTGACTCAGCAGTGCACACACCAGCAGGATTCTTTTATGGGTTGACAGTTACTTCCAGAGGTTTCTGTCTCTGTCACCTTGTCATGGCAGGAGCTCTGCCATCTTTCCAGTAAGGGGGCTCCTGGGGGCGGGAACAGAAGGATGCTTGATATGATGATGGAGGTGTGTTACAGGAAAACGCTTGCTGTGGGAGCATGAGGACCTGAGTTGGATCTCCAGTACCACAGCACATAGACGCTGGGTGTGATGGTGGTGTTCATCTGTGATCCCAGCAGTGCAGTGGGGGAATCATGGATCCCTGGAGCTCAGTGGTCAGCCAGCCTGGCAGAATCTATGAACTTAAGTGAGAGACTTTGTGTCCTGTTTGTTTTAACTGTCAACTTGACAGTCTAGAGTCCCCTGAAAAGGGAGTCCCAATCGGGGAATTACCCAGATCAGACTGGCCTGAGAGCATGTCTGTGTGGGACTGCTTTGGTTGTTACTTGAGACTGTAACTTGCAAGTTGAAATAAATCCTCCCCTACATTGCTTTTGGTCATGATGTTGGTCACAGCAACAGAAAAGAACCCAGAATCCTCTGTTTCAAAAAGGTAGGAAGCACTTGAGGAAGACACCACTGGCTTCCAAAACATAGATGCACACATGTTCACCTGTACCTGCTTATACATGTGAACACATCCACCCAACTTCCACATACACCACACACTCCCACATACCCCCAACCCTAGTGCTCAGGACTGGTGACCACCATGTGTCACAAGTGTGCTGAGAGTTGGGGCATTGAGATGAGGTGGAAGGGTGGAGATGAATCAACAGGTGCCAAGTGCCCTCATCAGCCACAGAGGAGGAGCCAGAGGGTCCCTGTGGAGGGCCCAGCAGAGGGCTGGGACCAGCATCACAGCTGGAATACAAAGCATGGCTTCTGTAACCTTCACAGGACCAAGGAAAAAAAGCGACATGCTTGGCCGATTTGGACAGATCTGGGTACTTACTCCCCAGAGCTGGTGCAAGTGTCTCAGCACCAGAGACGACCTACAGGCCAAAGATGGAGAAGGCCACCTTGCAGCATCAGCCAGCATCTTCATCCAATGCACCTGGGCTCCCGTGCACAGGTGAACACCAGGCGTGAGGCTCAGGGAAACAGCCAGTCTGGTCCTGCATGAAAGATTCATTGTTACAGTCGCCGTCACTAAGGGCTGCTCCCGATTCCGCCCCGACCACAGCACCCTGTCATGTGTCCCATGGTTCGGGAAGGCTGAGCGGGGCACTCTCTGTGTAGTTAGTTTCACAGTCTGCTGGGAAAGCTGGGCATGGAACAGAGACTGACGTAGTTGGCTCAGTAGGTGCATATGGTAGCCATACTATGCGTTCACACTCGTGAGCTCGACTTGTCCTCACTCCCTCGCATGCAGAAGTCAGCCTTCACACACAGCTATGAGACTCTGCCTCTAGGCTCAGAACACAGGTGTCTCTCTCCTGTAGAATGGAGGCCAGCTAGTTATGGATGGTCCCAACTTCCTGTCCCAGGCAGCTATGGAGGAGCATCAGGGACAGATGGATCCCATGGGTCCCCAAGCCTCTATCCAATTTCCTCTGTCTGGCCTCTGTTTCCTGTAAGAAGTGTACTTCCTTTCCCTGACTTTAGAAAAATGAATACTTTATCATTTAGGGGTAGGCAATTAGCACCGATAGTAGAGAACTTGTCCAGCCAGCAGGAGGCCCTAGGTCCATCCCCAGCAGCACATAAACTGGGCTTCGTGGCACAGATCTGTAACCCCAGTATTTGGGAGGAAGTAGGAGGATCAGAAGTCAAGGATAGTCTTGGTTGCACAGTGATTTTGAGGACAGCCTTTGAGACCCTGTCAACCTGAAAGAAAGAACTACCCTCCACCCCCGTTTTGGAGTATTTTTAGGATTATCAAAAAGCCAGGCAGAGAGTTTGGACCTTAGCCCATTTCCTCACCGTCCGCTCACACACTCTTGCACAGAAGCACGCAGGCACGCAGACACTCGGGCATGCACCTGTGACTCCGGCCTCCCTTCATTAGTGTCTCCTAGCGCTGAAGTAAGGTGATAACAATCGACAAGCCAACAGGACTACACTGTCATTAACCAGTTAAGCCTTATGCTAGAGTTCACCTCTTAGAATGGAGATAGTCAGCCTGACAGAACCACACAGCTAAACATCCTCTGGGCTCCTCTGGGCTCCTCTCTAGCCCCGAACCTCAGGAACCTCTGATCTCTTTACTGCCTCTATGGTTTTTCCACCTCTGAAATGTCCCATGGCTGGAATCATATTATAGAACCTCCTTCACGTAGCAGTATAAGCCTGAGCTCTTTCATGTCTTCGCAACTTGACAGCTCTTTTTCATAACTGGCTAATATTCCACAGCATGGATATACCACAGTTGATCAATTCATTCCAATAGCCACGAGTTTCTAAAGATGAGTGTTTCTTAGCCCACTTCCCCTGAACGAATTTCAGATAAAGTGCTGAATTCTTTCTTACTTTCTCCACCTATCTACCCGGATGTGGAGCCACTGCCTTCTGCCTGGCCGGGTGGATTGGTGGTGAGCAATTCCATTTGGTGAGCAAGCTGCCTGGGACCTGCTATGAACACTGTTGTGCCCTGTGAGCCCCTGAAGCCCTGTGAGCCACTACGAGCCCCTGAGCCCCCCTGGGCCCCTTCTACTCCCTGGCAAGTTCATCTGTCCTGTTACTGTGGATTTCCTTTGCTAATATTAGAACTAGTTTCTCCAGCTTCCAGTTTAGACTGAGTATCAGCAACTCTCAGGAATCTTCCAGGCCTTCAGTGCTTGGTAGGGATTTCTGGAGCATGGCCTCATGGACCAAGTAACTACTGGGATTCTCAGCCTCTCCAGTGAGGCACAACCATTGTTGAAATACTTGGACCACAGCATGTAAGTCAATCTAATACCCCCTTTTAATATATATATATATAT
>NW_008346900.1:656650-732565 GCF_000622305.1 Nannospalax galili | reverse complement strand
TATATATGTGTGTGTGTGTGTGTGTGTATTCTTTCTGTTTCTTTTTTGAATATATTTTATTGAGTGTTTGTGTATTTCATGTAATAGAACTCAATCAAATTTAGACCCCCTTTCCTGTCCGAGTCTCCCCCATAGCCCTCCCATCGGATTTCATGCATTCTGTCATATATGTTAAGTCCTATCCAGTCAAGAATCCCCACCAGCCTTGGAACTAACTGCTGGGTGTGGGGGAAGGTAAGAAAGCTCTGATTTCCCACGGGAACATGCTGAGGCCTGGCTGCCATGGTCATCGAGGTTCAGCTATTCTGAGTCTGTGTCCTACAGAGGCCGCATGAGGTACACAGGAGCTCCTGCCAAGGTCAGACAAGTGAGAGAGTCATTCCTAGACCCAAGGATCTGCCTGTCCCTGTGCGGACTAACCCCTGCTGAGCTCCACCCAGTGACCTCGGCTGACTGCAGCTGGAGGAGGAACGTCAACCAGCTGGATCTTGTCCAGAGTCCTGATTGAAAGACTTGGGAGACACAACCAGGTGGTATTTTTTAAAATGATGGTTGTGTGTGTGTGTGTGTGTGTGTGTGAGAGAGAGAGAGAGAGAGAGAGAGACAGAGACAGAGAGAGACAGAGAGAGACACAGAGAGAGACAGAGAGAGACACAGACACACAGAGAGAGACAGAGAGAGACACAGAGAGAGACAGAGAGACACAGAGAGATGTGGGGTGTACACATGCCATAGCACCTGCGTGGAGATCAGACACTGTGGAGCTGGCTCTCTCCCTCCACCTTTACGTGGGTTCTGGAGCTCAAACCCAGGCTGCCAGGCTTGCATGGCAAGCACCTTTACCTGTGGCCCCTCATAGACCCAGGCAGTTGTTTTGAGATAGGGGTGATTTGTTACCCAGCAGCAGGTTACTAGCTGTAACAATGCCCTATGAAGAGCTGGGTTATCTCTGCCTCTGGCCTGTTCCCCCAGCACCTGCGATGAGTCCAGGGCACAAACCCTGGTGCCTAAGGAACCATGGATGCTGACACTCTCTAATTGGAATACCACAGGTAGGAGACAGCTACCAGTACATCCTCCTCTCTACCCCTAGTCATCCCAGCCTCGCACATAGAACTGAGACCCCAGAAATCCAAGCCTCATGCCTCGTGAGCTTTCTTTGCTCACACAGCTGGAAGAAAGCAGCACGTTACCACTCAGTGTGTGAGCCCTTCAGGAGGATGAGCTGTTCTGCGCACACCTCTGTCTTCAGAAGAAAGCAAGACAGGTGCTATGTATCATCTCTCATGTTTTCTCTAACCAGGGACTCAGTGGGATAGGAGGTGGGGGTGTGCTACTCCACACTCAGGGGGCTGGAAGGCAGGCCTTGTCTCTCCCTGAGAGCTACCCATTGTATTAAGACCCAGGAGGCTCAGTGAGGCTGGGGACTCTCAGGAGATCAATATGCATTAAACCTGGAGTGGTCAAACCAAGGTGCAAGAACCTTTGCTGTTTCTTTGGGTGTAGACATGGAGACTTGAGATGGAGACACAGTAGGCAGAAGGGTGCTGACTGGCTCAGAGAGAACCAGCAAAGGCAGCGATCCCTGGAAGCGCGTCCACGGCTCTAGAATGCCTGGATCCCTACAGGTTGGAAGCTAAAGGCCAGGCGTGCGGAACGTGTTGTTCCCAGGACTGCCTCTTCACTGAAGTGTCGCCCCAGCCGAGTCACATTCCCAGAGAACAGAACAATGGAGGAAGCAGGAGGAGGGACCTGGTGGGAGGGGACATGCCTGCTTGTGCCCAGAGGGTGGGTTCAGAATGGATGGCCAAAGAGGGTTCTTCCACATGGGAATGGCCATGTTGATGTCCCTGGGTTGCCTACCCAGCCCAGTTGGGTCTGTCCTTCTTCTGACTTCAGGCAACTCCTTGGCTGTGCGTAGGCTGAGCTGGGAGGGAGAGAGGGTATGAGTCCCAGCTCCTTTGTAAAACCCAGCTCAAGTTGTCAGAGTGGGAAGTGATCCGATTGTGTGAGCAAAAGTACCCTGTGACTGAGCAGGGCAGGGCCGCCTTCTGAATGTGTTTACAGGGCTCCGAGCACAGAGCTCTGGGGCTCTGACAGGTTCCCCTGAACACAGAGCCCCAGGTACATGTTCACTACCTGCTCCATGACACCCTCTGCTAGCCTCCCACTCTCCCTGCCCCTCCTTATGAGATGATCTCATGGGTTTTCACAAATGCAAACCAATCTATATATTTATCTTGAAAGAATAATGCAGAACATGAGGTCTGCCCACTCATAAACCTAAGACACAGCCCTGAATTGGCAACTGCAGATTCCAAGCTGCATGGCTCGTCAATGGAACTTACCTCGCACAACCGGAACTTTATGTTGGTGAACAACATGCCTTCTCCTGGCCCTATGACCTGCCTGCCATCTGTGGGTTTGCAGCCTCCTAAACCTGCTTCCTGCTGGGCATTTGGCACATTTTACTTAGTGAATTGCCTCCCAGTTTTACCTGCATGGTTGACCATGGAAGGTTAGTTAATGTTCCTTGTGTTTCTAGAGCAGATCTTCTTCATGTCTTTACTGTTGTGACAGATGTTTCAAGTGATCCAGGTAGAGACTGTTGGGATGGATGCTGCAAGGGACTCGGGTACAGGTACAGGTAGAGGCCATTCTAGGTCACAAAACAAATATCATCCTGTCATCAGAATGAGAGCATCAAGCTATACTGAATATATTTTCCTACCACAGTGGAACAAGCCTAGAAGTCAATGGTGACAAAATTACTGGAAAATTCATACATGATAGCTACACCCTAGGATACCAAAGGGTCAAGGGAGAGATCAGAACATATATCTTGAGATAGGTATATTGGACATATATCACCTCAAGACAAAGGGGACATGACAGAAGGGGCCACAAAGCCCACTGCACAGACAAGGTCCCAAACCAACAGCCCAACTCGAGGCTTCAAGGAGCCAAAAACGTCTATGCTAAGTCCAGAGTTAGCTAAAGGAAGCACCAGAAAGTGCCCTGTGTGGGCAGGGAGTGAGCAGAAAGCTCTTCAGTTACTTAATAAAAATTTAGTCCTTGTCAGCACAGCAAACGACATTGGTGCAGTAGTGGCACTTTTATCTTGGGGGGGGTAATCAACAGCTGCCTAATTGGACTTAAAGCCCGCTCAATGGGAGGAAACGTGTGTGGTACTGTAAACGTAGCCAAATACACATGGCTGGAGAGGTCATAGATCTTAGAGAAAACCCCAAACCTGTCTCATCTGTAGACAAATGTCATATGGATCCTTAAATTTATAGACAAGTATCCCAGTCACCACCCATGAAAGAAGCTTCTTTTTCAAGAGTCAGTTACAGAGTTCCACAACTGATCCACACAGAGATTGTCTGTGAATTGTCCAAGTCTAAGTGGCGCATCTAGGATGCAACCTCTACACCTAAGGCAAGGGATGAAGACAGCACTAATGCATCTCTCAGTTCTCATCAATGCAGCTCCCTCGTGCAATAGAGGGCCAGGAAAGCAAAAGGTCACAAATGGCCAAAACGCAGAGAGTAAGAGTCAGCAGAGTGTGGGTCCTTGGACAGGACTCCTATATCAAAATCCACCCACCCGGGGCTCAGGGACCATTTCGGAAGAGGGGACAGAAAGGTTGTAAGAGCCAGGGAGGAGGTGCATGACCGTAGGGAAATAGAGTCCTACAGGCTCGTGGGACTCGTCTCATATGAACCTACAGCAATGCTGTCAGCATGCACAAGACCCATGCAGACTTAAGCAGACAAAAACCCAGCACAGAGCTGTAGAAATAAGCAGCAGGCCCCAATCTTAATTGAAGAATTATTGGTAGCTGACTACTGCTGGGTGAGGAAGAGCTGGTCTTCTTAAAGGGAGGGACTCTAGATAAACAGGCTTGATCCCAGTGGATGAACTTGCACTGAGGGACATATAGGGACACTAACTTTACATGGTAGGCCTTAACACAAATGACAGAAGGTATGAACTCCGGTGGGGGGCTGTGGCAGGATGCCAAAGGGGAAGGGCACATAAAGATGATTGTCTGTATGAAATACACAAAAATTCAGTTAAAAAAAACCAACTTCGTTCTTTCTTGCAAACCATACTACTGCAAGTGGGCTTTGTGCCCAGGGAGATGGGGGGCAAGAGCCCACCCCTATCTTTTATTGAGGTCTGAATCCTGTCTTCTGTGTTTCCTGTTTTTCTGAGGTCTGGTAGAGTCAGTATGCAGGCCACCTTGCAAAGAGGCTCTGGTATCCCAGCCACCTCCAGGGCGCCCATTTGCATGGTTGTTTACATATCATGCATATTCATGAACACCGATTTTTTTCCTGTTGTGTTCAAAATGCCATTGACTCTGGTATGTAAAATAAAGTAAAATTAATAGTTCAGCCTAAGCCAATTATATTCACACATATTATTCAAAGCCAAGGGTGAGAAAGCCAGGGGCAGCCATGAGGGCAAAGGCTGTGGTCTGCTCTGTTTTCTGAATTCAAGGGCCTGGTCTGGGGCAGCTCCACCAGCTGTGGGGGAACCTGGAGGCTTCCAAGGTAGAACCAGGGGGACTAAGGCACAGACCTGAGGATGTCTGGACTAGAGAAAGACAGGGTGGCAGGTAAATCTGTGGGGAAACATGCCTCTGCTTTTATCCATCTCCTTTTCAACTTTTTATTTTGAGACAGGTTATCACTCTGTGCTTCTGTAGCCCAGGCTTGCTTGGAGACCACTGTGTAGCCCAGGCTAACCTTAACCTTAGGGCAAGCCTTCTGTCTTAGCCTCTCTGGGGTGTTGGGATTGTCATGATGGGCTAGCCTTTGCATTTTAAATGACACGCTTCCTCTGCCACTACCACATCACTGAGCACTCTGATAACTGGAGAGGTTGGTGCTTACCAAGGGTGGCACCTGGCAGAATTAGAAAACCAGCACTAATTCAGAATCAGACTCTTATGGTGGCAAGGAAAACTTAACCATTGTCAAAGGGTTGACTCTGAGTTCTAAGTTGTGTTAACAGGATACTGTTTCTTAGTCAGAGCAGAGTGAACCTAAATTCATATTGACTTTTTTTTTGTAAATTTTTTTTGAAATTTTGTGTATTTCATACAGAACATCTTAATCAATCTTAATCATCTTTATACCCCCTTCCCCCTTGGCTCCCTCCCATAGCCCCCCCGCCCCTCGGAACTTATAACTGTCATTTGTGTTCAGGCCTATCATGTCAAGTTAATGTCCCCGGATGTTCCTCAGTGCAAGTTCATCCACTGGGGATGTCAGCCTATCTAGAGTGCCTCCATTAAAGAAGATGAGCTCTTCCTCAGCAGTAATCAGCTGCCAGTGATTCTTTGACTAAGATGGGGCTTGTTGCCCATTTACACTGTTCTGTGCTGCAGTTTTGTCTACTTGAGTTTGTATGGGTCTTGTGCATGCTGACACTGTTGCTGTAGGTTCAAATGAGCAAATTCCACCCCATAGAAGAGGTCCCAAACCAACAGCCCAACTCGAGGCTTCATGTGTTAAGGCCTATCAGTGGTTAATGACACCATTGCTGTAGGTTCAAATGAGAAGCCTGTAGGCCTCCGTTTCCATATGGTCGTGTACCTCCCCCCTGGCTCTTACAATCTTTCCACCCCCTCTTCCACAATGGTATCTGAGCCCTGGGTGGGTGGATTTTAATATGAGTTCTGTCCAAGAGCCCACACTCTGCAGACTCTCACTCTTCATGTTTTGGCCATTTGTGACCTTTTGTGTTCCTGGCTCCCTGTTGCATGAGGGAGATTCGTTGATGAGAACTGAGAGATGCGTTAGTGTTCTCTTCATCCCTTGTTCATGTTCTGTGAGTCTTAGGTGCAGAGGCTGCATCCTAGACGTGCCACTTAGACTTGGGTAATTCACAATGTCTGTGTGTGACCGGTTGTGGAACTCTGGAATAGTCTCCATCGGTTGCGAAAGAAGCTACTTTGATGAGTGGTGGGGGGGGCTACTTGTCTGTAAATATTAGGATCCATATTTTGCCCATCGTAAGAAATTACATTTGTCTAGGGATGTGAGAGCCTTGGGGTTTTCTCTAAGATCTGTGACCTCTCCAGCTATGTGTGTTTGGCTGTGTTTATAGTACCAAACATGAGTTTCCTCCCATTGAGTGGGCTCTAAGTCTAATTAGGTAGCTGTTGATTACCCCCAAGATAAAAGTGCCACTACTGCACCAATGTCGTTTCCTGTGCTGGTCATTGGTGTGGTTTTTAGGCCTTGAAGCTGGGGTTAGACATCGATTGATGTTCTCCCTCAGCAGCTTGCATAGTGCTCTCCAAACCTGTGAGAGCAGCCTTCAGGGGAGGGGGCTTCCAGGTCAGTTCAGCGCCATTGTTCCAAATCCTGTGTTCAAAGTATGTCCTGTCTTAAGCCGTAGGGTCTTATCTTCAAGTTCTGGGAGGCAATCAAGGGCTGTGGATTCTGGCAGTCTCTTGGACTACCCTAACCAACAAGTCAAAGGAAGGTTTCTCCTGTCTGGCACTGTTTCTTGTTATGTAGCCTTTAGCTATACTCATGGACTCATGTAGAGATATTGTATCTTTAATTTGTCAATAGGCTTTTGGACTAATATGATTCCCCCTGGTTTTTTACATTAACTAGGTATTATTTATCTCTTTTCTCTCTCCTTGTCTAACCCTCCCTCCCTGCCCCCTCCTTTAAAGTATCCCCACTCCCCATTGCTCCTCGATAACACCAGTATCCTATGGTTCCATGTCTCTTGAGCTCCTTCTTCCCCCTGACTCCTATAGTTCCTTGTATAAACCTCCCTCCCCGTCCCATTTAAATACCCCCATTTTACCCATTTCTCCCTTGGTAACACGTGTCTCCTACTGTTCTCTCTCAGGCTCCTTCTTTCCTTTTACCTCCCTGGTTCCCTTCCATTTTCCTGGCTCCTGCAGTTCCATCAGGATATGTACTCACATATAAGGATTTGGTGCTAGAATCCACATATGAGGGAGAACATACATCGTTTTTCTGAGTCTGTGTTACTTCACTTAGTATAAGTTTCCAGTTCCATCCATTTACCTGCAAATTTCATGATTTCGTCTTTCCTTACTGCTGATTAGAACTCCATTTTGCAAATGTGCCTCATTTTCATTATCCACTCAGTCAGTTAAGGGACACTTAGGTTGCTTCCATCGTACTGACCTTCTAAAGAAACAGGTAACTCCAAAGCTAAGATTTATATGGGCTCTAGACATCCCCAAAGCCGAAACATGCTTTGACTTCAGTTATGGCTGGATCTGGGTGTTGGGGAGCTTGTTCTTGGCCTGTGGGTACTTGGTACTTGTGTGCATCAACCCCATTCTGCAAGAGGCTTTTCCCCAGCAGCGCTAAGTGCATCTTCTTCAGCAGCACCCCAGGGGCAGAAGAACTGAACTTACTCAATTACTGAAGCAGAAGTTCTAGAAACGAGCCTCCCTGGATGCTGTGGTCCTGGCTAAGCTCATGACTGTGTCTGATCACTGGGCGATGTTCTGAGGGGCCAGGCAAGAGAACACAGGCGATGCCTGGTAAAGTTGGTTGCCTGAATCACACTCAACAAAAGGGTGGAGTTCCCGGAGGGAGATCTGGAGTATGTACCTGGAAGAGGGGCAGAAGGTGGGAAGGCAGAGTCATGAGCACCTGTAGAGGGGTGCTACAGCACCTCAACTCTCAGACCTGCGCCTAGGGTCCTGCCTCAATAACTCTGGGCACTTCCAGGGGTGGACCTGTGACAGTTGTGAGGAAATCTACAGGGCACAGTGTGGAAAATGGAGCTGGTAGCAGAGGACAGGGTGCAATCCTGCTTGGTGTCCCTTTTTACCTAACCCATGAGGCCTTAGAAGAAAAATGTAAAGTTTACCAGCCCCATGTGGCCAGGGTGTCAGGACCCTTCCTGGTGACTGTTACCCACCCTGGTTACAGTATGGGAGACTCTCAGTGGCCTCCCTGGGCTCCTTGGGCCCTGGTGCGTAGGCAGCACAGCCCCACCCCAGGGTCCTCACCTTGTGCAGAGCCAAGCTGTTTCTGCCCAGGTCACTGCACAGACGTGATGGGAGCCAGCGACAGGGAGGCGATGCTTCTAAATCAATGGGGAACGATGCCCACGAACTTCACCTTCACAGCACAGCCCAGGCAGAGCGGCTCGACAGCAAAATTGAAAGTAAATGGAATTTCAGGGGTGACGGCAGCGGGGGCCGGGGTGGCAAGGTTGCCTTTGTAGCATAAATTCATATGCATTATAAAAAATATCGCCCGAATCTAAAGAACTCGGCAGCCTTCCAGGAGACGTGCAGACACTCGAGCTGTGTTTACCCAGCATGCTTCAGTAAACTTTCAATCTATTTACAGGTATGCATGACAAAGTGCCTTGAATGTATGAGTTATTGGTTCTGCTATAAATGGAATTAATAATATGAGGTGGAGACCTGTAGTAATAACAGGCTGCTGAAGCCAGCTCTGCTCAGGGACCTGGGCAGACCTCTGCCTTGGAGAATTCTCACGGTCTGTGGCCCTCAGCCAGCTGACCTGACACTCTCAGGTTATCCAAACAGGAAGGAAAAGCAACCGTGGTTGGTGTGTAAATAAATCCAGAGGTAGGGAAGCCGGGAAATGGAATCCATTCCAGGATGGAGCTTTTCTTTTTTCTTTTTATTTATTTTTATTTTTTGGTCTTTTTGAGACAGGGTCTCCCCATAGCTCCAGCTGTCCTGGAACTCACTATGTAGACCATACTGGCCTTGAACTCACAGAGATCCACCTGCCTCTGCCTCCCAAGTGCTGGGATTAAAGTGTGCCACCACGCCCGTCCAGGACGGAGCTTTTCAAAGACTGAGAAACCCAGTGTGCTGTGGAGGTCAGTGGTGCCTAGACAAGGGCCTTACCCCAGTCACAGAGTGATAACAGCCTTGTGGGTTCACTGGGAAGTTCTCACGGATGCTCAGAGGTGATTTGGAGCATGTCCAGAGCCCTCTATAACCATCAGGAGGGCAGAAAGGGCATCCAACAGTGAGCAACAGGGACTGGGGGCAGGGGTGTGCTCAGGAGGCTTGGGGACCCTCAGGTCATGCCCCGTGTCAACACGTGTCCCAGGAGGTGCAGCAGCAGGCACTGCTCTGATAGAAGGAGACCTGTTCTTGGCACAGTGCTCCATAACATGAGTGGCTGACCCAGGCTGGGGCAGTGGGAGTCACCCCTCCCTCTCCCGGGTTACCATTACCGATTTTACAGAGAAAGCATCTGACACCCGCCTGGGTAGGAACTGGGTTCTTCCTGCCAGCATCCAGCTTTTATGGGGCCAGGTGCAAGGGACCTGCAGAAAATGCATCACGGGCTGTGGACACGGGGATTGCGGGAGCCCGTGCCTGCTTTCCTAGAGCAGGTGAACAAGCACACAGAGCTCTGTGTTCTCCACAGGTGTCCCCCCATTCATCAAAACACAGAATCTGAATAATTCACCCCTAACTCACATCCAGTAACGTAGCGCCTCAGTGTGATTGACGGGGTCGAGCGTGAGTGCCAGGCCTGCATTGCCATTGCTTTGGGCAGACACAAATGAGGAAGAGCAGAGACACACAGGAGGGGGAGACCAGGCTCGGGTGCACTCCTCCCCAGCTCGGCCGCTGAGTGGAAGGCTTCTGCGTTTGTCAGAGGCCAGGCAGCTTCATAATTATTGAAATAAAGCACTGGCTTGAGAGTCATGTCAAGTAACTGGCAGTGTAATGATCCCTCAGCAAGGACTATCAAACTGCTGAGCCCTTGGGGTGCCTGGCAGGCCCTTTGTTTTGGGAAGGCTGGGTGCTGATTCCCACTCAGTCTGGAAAGGACCCTGCCCTGCTCACAGCATTTGGAGCCCAGATGGGACAGAGCTGAACTTCCTCATATCTGTGAGGGCCAAACATAGTAGTGGTGATGTTTACTGAGATCAGTCAGGCGAGTTGACAGTTTGGTCTGTCTGGGTGACAAGAGGGTGATATGAGGCTAGTTTGAGGGGCGTGGGTTGGGTTCGCTGATCCTGGGTTGACATACACATATCTTGGTTATAGCATGGGTGAACTGCACTGGCCTTATTGGTCCTACCTGCTGTGTGACCTTGAGCAAGTGCATTAACTTCTCTGAGTTCTGTTTCACATTATGGAGAAAGGAGAAATGAGCAGGACTCCTCTGCAGGAAGCTGCTGAGAACAGGCAGCTCAGCACCAGATTGCTCCCAGGAACCGGTCAATGTGTGGACCAGTTCTGTTTGGGCCATAGTAGTTACTTATCTCATTATTGTGATAAAATACTTAGGCAGAAGTAACTTAAGGGAGAAAGGGCTCACAGTTTGAGGGTGCAGTCCGTCCTGGCGGGAAGGTACACAGCAGGAGTGTGCGGCAGCTGGCCACATCGTGTCCACAGTGAGGAAGCAGAGCGTGCTGGTGTGCAGCGTGATTTCTCCTTTCATTCAGTCTGGAACCTCGGCCTTGGGATGGTGCCGCCCACTGTTAGGGTGACTCGTCCCACCTCAATTAACCCAATATAGAAACTCCTCACAGTCACACCCAGGGGGTTCTCACCTATGCGATTCTAGAGCCTGTCAGCTTGACGTCATTAACCATCCTGGGTGAATGATCGTGTTGTGCCTTTACTCAGGTCACCCCCATCACAGAGTCACCCGCTCCCATGGTGAGAGTGCTTTACTGGGAACAGGGAGTCGCCACGTGTGGGGCAGAGTCAGCATGACTTCCCCACCCGCAGCTGAAGACAGTGGATGGTCCCAGTCCTGACCCTCCACAGGAGCCACAGGGACTGGGTGGATGTCAGTCTATCAGGGGAGGCCTGGCGGGGTGAGTTATGAGAGGTCAGAATTGTAGTGGCTGGGAAGTCCAGGATGAAGGCTCGGCCCATTCCCAATTTGCTGTGACCAGGCGTTACCCCAGATTACCAACAGCAACTTGCCACTTCCCTCCTGTGGCCCTTGCTCAGAGCATGCAGGGGAGGACCCCTCTTTCTTGCCTCAGAAAGCAATCATCCCACATTGATTGCATCTCACCCTAATCACCTCCAAGACTCAGTTGTCAACTTGACACACCTGGCAAATGGAAACCTCAACTGAGAACTTCTTCCATGAGATTGGTCAGTAGCCACGTCTGTGGGGCACCTCCTTGATTGCTGAACGATGCAGGAGGGCTCAGCCCACTGTGGGTGGTGCTGCCTCTGGGCAGGTGGTCCTGGGTTGTATAAGAAAGTGGATTGAGGGGGCTGGGCATGGTGGCGCACACCTTTAATCCCAGCACTCGGGAGGCAGAGGCAGGCAGATCTCTGTGAGTTTAAGGCCAGCCTGGTCTACATAGCAAGTGTGCAAGTTAGGAAAGAGCCAGGGGGCCTGGCATAATGGTGCATTCCTTTAATCCCAGGCAGAGGTGGGTGGATCTCTGTGAGTTCAAGGCCAGCCTGGTCTACTTAGTTGAGTTCTAGGACAACTGGGGCTACAGGGAGACCCTGTCTCAAAAAGGCCAAAAAAAAAAGAAAGTGGATTGAGCACAGGCCCAGGGGAGCAAGCCAGTGAGCAGCGTTCCTCCAGGGGCTCTGCTTCAGCTCCTGCCACTAGGCTCAGTGATAAGCTGTGATTGGGATGTATAAGCCAAATACACCCTGTCCTCCTCAAGTTGGTTTTGGGCTTGGTGTTTGTCACAGCCATAGAGCTAACTAGGGCAAGATACATGGATGAAGCTATCCGATAGTTTAAAATACATCGCCCGGCATGGCCCATGGTGTGTAAGGGGCTCACTCCAGCTTAGTCGTACCAATGCTCTCTACTCACTGACTCCAGTCAATCAATGAGGCTCTAGTCAGCAAAATGCATGGAACTCATAGAGGTGTGGGCTCTCCAGGATCCAGTTTCCAGGGGACTCAGATACACCCAGCGGATAGAAGGATGAGTAAATGAAATGGGAATGTCCAAATGTCAACAGCAATGTGTGCAAAGGCCACAGCTGCTGGGGCAGGTCTATAGCTGTTGGAAGCCCCTGACCATAAGCCCACAGCACACCTGGTCCCCTCATGTTCCTGCTACAGCATGTGCTCTGGGTTAGCATCAGTTCCTTATAATGAGCTGGAAGCATCAGCCTTAATCTCAGGATGACCCTGTGGACAGACATTCCGTTTGCAGCAGGAATTCAGGTGCCATGAAGGCTCATGGGCAGCTTGACTGCAGGCAGCCGTCCTCCAGTGCTGCATGCGTTTGCCTTTGCTGCGCTGTGCTGTCCTCCTTGTTTAATGATTGACCTGCACCTCACTGATCAGCACGAGGCTGCCTGACCAATGAGCCCCAGCAGGCCGCCCAGCTCCACCTCCCAGTGCTGGGACTACAGGTGCACGCTGCCACACCTGGCTCTCTATGTGGCTTCTGGGGGATTGAACCCAGATCCTTTCACTCGTTCAGCAAGCACTATACCCTGAGCTCTGTTCTAGGCCTCAAGGTTGTTAAACACACCTACAAAGTCCTTTGTTCCACACAGGATAACGTATTTGAGGGTTTTTGATGTTTTGTGGATGCTAATCTGCTCACTACGGAGCCCATCTTGCACCGTGGCCCACGGTGTCTGCACAAGTCCACGACTGTCCAGCACGAATCTTATTCCTAATTGTTTTCCCAATCTGCTTCCCAGCTCTTCCCATTGGCTTTGAGTGTTTTTTCATTTTCTTGCTATGAAAACGGTGACTTCCGTCTTTGAGACTCCCGGACTGTCTGTATTTTTCACATCCTGAGTAGAGAATTCCCCAAACCCACCCACCCGTTCAAAACCATTTGCTATTGTTTCATTGTTTTGACATCGGCTAACCCTGCCATAAACTGAAACCCAGAGCCACAAGGTGAATGGGAGTTCCCAGGGCCTGCTCACCAAAAGACACCCAAGACATGCCTGAATGCTTATTTGTCTGACCCAGATAATAGGCTAAGTGTGGCAGAGCTGGTTAGTATGGCCGCACTGAGCAGGAGTTTAGTCAGAATATTAACTCCCTGTAAGGTGATTTCTGCTTGATCACATTTAATTTGCTCTGTGTATGTGTGAGACAGACTTTGAGGCTGAAACACAGTGTACACATAACACATAGACCCAGACCAACATGTTTGTAAACATGACATGTGTTTACATGTGACACAAATATGCACATGGACATGTGCATAAAGTACAGTGTATTCATGACTTAGACCTAGAGGGACACATGTATGAGCATGACACATACAGGCACATGGCACACGTGTACATACAGACATGTTCACACAGCATAATGCACAGTGATACATAGAGTAATAGAACACAGGTGTGCACATGGCATGTCCATGCATATGACACTCATGACATATAGGCACACATGTAGACATACAGCACAGATACACATGGTATAAGATGTCCACACAGATAAAGGTCAAACAGAGATATGTGCAAACACACATGTGGGCACACAGATACACAACACACAATGCACTCACAGTGTATACATGTACACACATATGTGGATGCACACACACCATTAATGAATCACCTGATCTTCATGGATCTTAATCCACAGCCAAAGCACAGGGAGGGACTCGCGGCTGGGGGGAAACGGCCAGCGTCCTGTCAGGACGTAGCTATCTTCTTGGCTTCATGGACATTGTCAATTTGTAACATACATATTTGGGGCTGGTTATAGCCCACGGTGCACCTGCTATTTCTAGAGATGATGGCTGCAGAGGACACTTTGGGGCCCGATGTCTGTACCTTTACTTCTTCCTGGATTTCCTTTGGAGAAGCTTGCTTTGCTCTGTCCTGCAGAATCACAAAGGGGAAGTCAGTTTGTCTCCTGCCCACAGATGAGGGAAGCTGCTCCTTCTCCAGGGGCAGCTGAGGGCCTGGGGCGTTTGGAGCAGTCAGTCTACCCGTCTACTGTCTAGGAACTGCTGGTGGGTGTTTGATGGTCTCTACAGTGGCATCCACTCCGGGCCCTTTCTCTGGTTTCTCAGGGCTTCCATGCCTGTTTGTTTCTCAGTCTCCTCTCACCCTGACCAGGGGAACTTTCTAGGCCTTCTGGGTGGTACTCACCTTGCCATTTTTAAAACCCTCCGGGATGCTTTAAAAAAGGCTGGTCCCTGAAGCCTTATCCCCAGAAATGATTACTCACAGTCTGCTGTGGGTGCAAACATTCCAGCAGCCTTCCAGGTGATCCTACGGGTTGTGAGCATCACGTCCTCCCCAAAATCTTCATTGCCTTTATGGAGTTGGAATCAGAGCATCTGAGGTCACAAGGAGTCCAATGGGAGACGAGAGATGGCTCAGTGGTTTAGAGCACTGGTTGCTCCTGTAGAGGACTTGGGTTTGGTTCCCAGCACCCACATGGCATCTATCTGTAGCTCCAGTTCCAGGGGATCTGATGCCCTTTTCTGGCCTCCAAGGGCATTTCAGCCATGGGCTCATTTACATATATGCAGGCAAAATACTCATACAGATGAAATAATAAAAATAAATACATACTTTTTTCAAAAATAACAAAGATCCATTAGGGATGCCCAGGAGACCCTGGGGGGCACCAATGAGAAATGATGCCATTCCCAGGCGCACACAGCTTGTGACAGAGCTGGTGGTTTCTTGGTCTCACCAATAACTATTACCTCACACGGTCACTCGGAGCACCCTCTGTTCCCTGCACAGCAGCATCCCAGGCTGGCTCCTGCACTTTGGAGTATGTCGACCGGGCCCGCTGTGTTTACCTCATTTGGCTGGCTTAGAGCACAGTCACGGTCTTAACGGAGCAAATAACTTAGGAGCCGCCTGCACTGCGTGCGTGTGGCATGTTTTCAGAGTCTGCATCTCAACGGGACCTCCAGTCCTGCAAGATCAATAAAGTAACTTTACAGCAGGTGTGTAGCAGGTGTGGGGGTCAGAACACACACACTCAAGGAGTAGGGCGTCATCCTCCCGTGGAGTTTTGTGGGAGCGAGCATGGCTAATCCAGCAGTGGTGGAGCTGGGCAGAGACACACTGCTGCCGTTTTCCCAGAAGCTCAATCAGACAGTGTTCTAAATAACACGTGTCAAGTGTATACTTCTTAGTATGAGGACCGAGGTGCCAAGATGGGCAGGAAGATCTATAAATCTCGTTTTCCTTGTTTGAGAATGTCATTCAATCTGGATTATGGCCGAGGTGCACTGACACATCTAGAGATATTTGTGACTGTTAAAGTGAAGTTGAAAAATGTGCCTCTCCAGTGGTCTTCATCCTGCCAAGGTGACAGTGGCCAGGAGGCCCCAACTTTCCTAGATCCCAGGAGTGACACGGAAAGACAAATTCTTTGGTAAGGCGAATGTGGACAGTGGTTCTCAGGGGCCTCGGTCAGACATCTGAGTGTGGGGCTGTGAACTCCAAAAGTTCAAGGGCATTTTTTTTTTTTTATTGTGAACTTGGTTTTTAATTGATGGCAGTAATTAGCATTGTATTAATTTTGCATCTGCATTAAAAAGGCACCAAAAGCGGCCACCTCGGGGCCTGGATCTCAGAGGGGCACAATGTGTAATACAAATTGACAGGAGAGGTACCCAATGACAGATACAAGACATCTAGACTAAAGGTCTTTCTTAAAAATGACAGGATGATGGATGGGTGAGCACAGCTTTTCACACAAGGATTATTCTTGATCTTGGAGGCTGGGATGAACCTGTCTGAAAAGCTGACCATTCTACATGTGCAGGGCCCACCAAGCATCATGAACACACGTGAGTCCACAGTGCCAAGAGCCACTGTGGGCATTTAAATTTACATTCAGTAAAATTAATGGAACTTAAACGAATTACAGTAGCTTGTGTGGTTACTAGTGACCACCATTCTGTCCTGGGTAGATAGGGAACATTTCCTAGGAAGTTCCATTGAATGAAGTTCCCCCACATCATGCCCTTTCATGGCAGGCAGTTGCCAATGGAGATTTCCCATGTGGGCACAGTACACGCTGGTACATAGACTCGTGTGAATAGACTCCAGGCCTTCCCAGAACGTCCCAATGAGCAGGTGTCCACAGACCACTGGGCGGTTTGTAGGTTGCCCTATGTCTGCAGCTCCAAAGCTGTTCATTAACTGAGAGCATCTCTCAGCATTAGAGCATGACCAGCTTTGCGTGGCTGTAAACTGGGAAAGGGAGAGGATGGTCTTATGTTCATCCTGTGGCTTCAGAGGCTGACTTTTTAGATGTAAATTTAAGTCCCTTTTATTCAGGCAGAGGAGGTAAGATACAAAGCACGAGTTGTAGGTGGGTTTCACACATGAGGTGAATCTTCCAATCTCCCCTCTAACTGATGGAGACGTGTTGAAAAATCAGCGAACCCCAAACTGAGTCTTACAGTGACATCCCAACCAGGTTTAAATCCTGATCTGGTGGGTACTTACTAGGTAAGACTGTGAACCTGTATCAACCATCTAGCTATCCATTTTTCAGCTCCAAAATTAAGCAAATAATTGCTCAAAAGGAAGGACAGGAAGGGAGCTATTTGAGAGGGACGTGGGATGGATCCTCAGGAGCCAGGAGTGCTCCCCTACCCTTCTGTGCTGTGTTCCATTCTTCTGGCCTCTTTGCTCTGCTAACAGTGACTGTCTTCACGGAGACAGCTGCATTTTGCCATCAGGCATCGGGAGGAGCCAGCTCAAGGTGGATGATCTACTTGGTGCAGCTGCAAAACATAGGCAGACAGTGCAAGTCACAGGTGCACCAGAGTTCTCCAGTTGCTTTTAACATCTTAGCTTGGACTCGGTGGCTTAAGGACACTCAGCTAGGGCCAGGAGACTGTTTAGGTGGTAAAGTTTTTGTTATAAACACGGTGACCTGAGTTTGAACCCTCAGAACTCATGTAAAAAAGCTGGGTGTGTTGGCAAGCACGTTGGAATCCCCGTGCTGGGGTGGTGGAGACAAGGGGTCCCTGGGGTTCACAGGCTCGCCTAGACAATTGGTGGGTTCCAGGTTCAGTGAGAGACTATCTTAAGAATATGGTGGAGAGTGATTGAAGAAGGCACCTGATGTTCACCTGGCCTCTACGTGTGCATACATGGAAGAATGCATTGTCACACACATGTGCACACACACACACACACACACACATACACACGATGCTTCATGCTCCTGCCATCACAAGTTACCACCATGCCTTCCCCAGTGATGAACTGAAACTCTCCAAACTCATGAGCAAAAGAAGACTTTCTGAAGTTGCTTCTCTGGGGTGTTTGCCACAGTGATGAGAAAAGTAGCACAGAAACTCGGTGTCGGTGGTGAGGGCGCTGCTGAGTGAGCTGAGCTTGCAATTCTGAGGCCTTCAGAAGCAGTTTGTGAGAGGAATTTGGAGGAGTTTGGAGGTGCAGGTCGAGAAGCCTTAGCATGCTGTGGGCAGAGATGAATGGGCCCCTCGGGGGACATCCTGGAGACTGCTCTCATGAGGGTCAGAGGGGAACAGGGGCTCTGCTGGGAGTCTCACTAGAAGCCATTTGTGTACATAGTGGCATAGAATCTGGCTACATTCCCCATGTCCTGAAAATATAAATGAAGTTGACTTCGAAGGCAATGGATTATTTATTATTATTATTATTATTATTTTATTATTATTTTGGAGGTGGTACAGGAAACTTCAAGACAGCTCAGCATTCAGGCTGTTGCGCGGCTGTTGCTGGCCAATTTTAGCCAGGTTTACAGTGAGAATTATGAGCAAAACAGTAGAAGGGTTAGAAAACCCTGCAGTTTGGGAGGAAAGGTGCAGCAACAGAGTCAATGTTGTGGACCGACGGCAGTCACCGTGAAAGATCAGCACAGTAAGAAGAGGCTTCGTACTTCGCACTTCGCTTTGGGATGGCAGGAAAGGCAGCGCACCTCACAGGGAAGGCCTCGGGGTGCTGTACGCACACTCAGAGAATTCCTGAACAGAAAGAACCTCTAGGGTGCCCTGCTGAACCAGAGGAGCCTCGTAGGGAACCAGAGCCTCGTAGGGAACTGTTTTTCTGGGGTCACTCACTTGGGCACCCCAGTCATGCCAAGGGGCTCTGACTCCTTCTTTAGCTGGCACCAGAATTGGCATCAGCCACAGGGGCTAGTTTTTCCCACACAGATGCAGGACTTACAGGGTCCTGGCTGTTTGTGCCAAGGTTCCAGAAAAAGTGTTGATGAGTTGGTGTAGCAGAGCTGGAGTCCTTGCCAAGGAGCGGACGTATGAACCTCTCAGGGTGAAGCCCAGGGCTGCAGTGGAGGCCCCAGAACGTTGAAAACGTGGGAATGTGGGTCATGTGTTGAGGAAAGCCTTTGGCACCAAGCAAAGGAAACCCCAGAAAAGTCATGTTGCCTCAAATAGTAAGGCCGTGGGGGCAAGACTGCACAAGTCCCACGTAACACTTCCACATGCTCAGAGCAGCGGGCGTGGAGCGAAGGGCTTCAGGTGTGCCCTTCTGGGTTTTTGTTTTGCTCTGGGTACTAGTCAGGGCTCTCTAAAGGAACAGACCTAAACCAAGTTTAGTGACCACAGCACACTCTAAATCAGTATTTTTGAGACCTGCTCCCTTTCCTGTCATGTGCTTCTTTGGTAGCACTCGATAGGTACCTTCTTTATTTATTAATTCCTTACCTCGTAATCTTCTGTAACAATCACATCAAGGCCCATGACAAATAGCGTCTGTCTAATGATACTAGTTTTCTACTATGATAGTTAAGGAGATTATTTAATGAGGCCGAAGTCAGTGTTACTTAACGTTGCATCACTTAACATAATATTGCAGCATTATTTAATAAAACAAATTTTTAAATGATGCCGGGGAATTAGGTGCAGAGCACTCATTATTGTTAATGGTTGTTGCGTACCTAATTCCCTGCTTGGTGCACTAAAATCTTGGCTCCAGCTCCTCCTTTTATGGAAATGAGCTCGTGAGCATCTGCAAGGAGCATGCGGCCGCAGGTATAAATAACCACAGTGATGTTTCTTTGTGTATGCAGAAATTAGCCCTGACCCCAATGGAGGTAACGTCTGCATATAGATTCAGTTTGACAATTAGTGGCATGTGAGGGTCATTACCAAGGAAATGAGGTAAACATCTAATTAGTTTTTATTGACTTTCACACCCAGAATGTAAATCTTGGGAATAGGTAGGACTCATCACCCGCCAGGGCCGCCACGCTGCGTTTATGTATGTTCAGCATGATGCTTTATGTGTTCAGTGGCAGCTGCCGAACTGGCAGCTTGTGGGCGATGCACTTCACCCAGAGCACAGAAGATGCGTGAGGGCTTTCTCTAACAAACCTTGGCTGTGCGCTTTATTTACCTGTGAGATGCACTGTCCCCTGAAGAATCTGGAATTCAGACATTGGGAAAAGGCTGGCTGGACTAGAGGCAGCTTTGAGTGCTCTCTCAGAGAAATGAGCAGTACAGTTCCTAGTTGTATGCTGGGAGTTTGCCTAACCACCTAAATTGGTGTTTACTTGTACAAGGGGGCATTTAGGACACTATGTTGGCAAGTGGTAGAGATCTAACTAAACTCGTTGATCAAAAGAGTAAATACATTCACTGTGTACAGTTGAGACGTCCAAGGCTCCTGGGCTTCAGACGTGGATGGATCTAGGTGCTCAGCTTGCTCCGTGATTGCCAGCCAAAGTCCCACGACTGTCTCACTGGTCTCCGCTCTGTACAACAAACTATTATCTGTGGCTGGGGGTTGGATAGCAGATGTCAGGCCATGGTCTGAGATTACCCGCCTCCCTCCACAAACACACCACTTCATGGTGGAGGAAGGGCACTTTCCCAAAGAAATGGTGTCTGATGATGAGCAACAGAGAGGGTGGTGCAGTTGATTTCCTAAGCGGAAGGTCATCTGCCTCAGGATGGTAAAGTCCTGATTTGAGGACAACTTCCCTCACCTCCTGGGCTTAGGAGGAGGTAGCTTGTCACTGTTCAAGCCAGCGTTTGTGGCTGTGGACCAGGACAAAGCTGGAGCCCACCACAGCCTCAAGTAGTTCCATAAACACAAAGCACCCAGCTACTTTTCAATTTCACATAATCAATGCTGCTTTTCCTGTATATGCCATGCAGTCATTGGGACATACAAGCTGATTTCTATTGCATGGGACACACGTCCACCCAGAAGTGACTTACCCAACAGTCGGTGCCAACACCTGTTTTCTCCCCTTTTGAAGTCCGGCCGCCCCACTGTAATCATTGTATGCTGAGTGTGGCTGGCTCCCAGACAAGAAGTGACTTACCCAACAGTCGGTGCCAACACCTGTTTTCTCCCCTTTTGGAGTCCGGCCGCCCCACTGTAATCATTGTATGCTGAGTGCGGCTGGCTCCCAGACGTCTGCCTCTTCGTCTTCTTTACCCTTCTGCACAGGTCAGAGTGGCGGAAGTCCTCTCCACCCACAGGCCCACCTGGTGCTGCACAGTGAGGCTCAGGGTACCGCAAGCAGTCACTCTGACACGCTGAGATAGAGAAGAGAGATGATTTTCACAGAGCCATCTGGAAGAAAAGGTCCATAGGGTGTGAATTTGGTACCTGGGGACAAGACGGCAGGGAAGAAAGAACTGGTCTCCAAATCCCGACTCCCAAGTCCACGAGGCATTTTGTGCGATGTAAAGTAAACCACTCCAGACTAAATAAAGGAAACGTGGCTTCATGCAGTTGGTATCAGGCACATGGAAGTCATTAGTTAGAAATCTAGACTCCAGTGGATAAACTTACACTGAAAGACATCTGGGTACAAAGGCTTGACTGGATAGGACCTAACATATATAACAGAATGCATGAGTGCCGTGGTGGGTGGGGGGTTACGTGAGAGCACAGATGGGGGGTCTCAATTTAATTAAGAACTGTTGTATGAAATGCACAAAAACTCAATAAAAAATTTTAAAAGGTCCCAAATATACACAGGCACAGAAAAGGCTTGGACACACTTGTATATGACATTTACTCTAAGCTCTCTATGTGTTTCTTTGTGACTGACCCTGGGACTGTGGGCGCTCATTGGCCAGGGGAGGTTCATGAGTAAGTAGGGGAAAAATCGTTCACAGAGATGGGGGCAAAGGGCCAAGTCTACCTGAAGTGGTTGCAGGTAAGTTCACTAAGCTGAGTGCGACTCTCACACCCGGCTCTTGGATTTGGGGTTAGACAAGATTCAAGTTGGTATCTCCCAGGTAGAGGGAGCCTGGGCAGGTGTTCAGGACACAGGCATGGGTAGCTGTTCCAGAGGGTCATGTGTGCTTAGTGCCTCTTCTTCCTAACCATCTGCTTCCAAGGTCAGTTCATGTTCCAGGAAGACTGCTGAGCCCCAGGCTGGGCTGATAGAAAGGAGAAAGGGAGGAAGGGAGCCCCACCCAGTCGCTCAGCCTCCCACCGAGTCCACCATGGTGCTTTGGTGTGTCCTCTTTGGAGAGAACATGGCCAAGTAAGCAGGCGTACTGCATGCTGGCATGAAGTTTTCCCAGATAGGAAGCGAAGTGACAGGAGGAGGCACACACAGCCTCGGGCTCATGCATTCTGGGGAGAGGCAATTCTGGCATATGTCAGGCAACAGGAAACCAGAGCTGGTGCTGGTGCGGTCAGAGGGAGCTGTTGCTGGTGCGGTCAGAGGGAAGTGGAGAGGAAATGAAGCGCCCAGACATTTCTGGGGCAAATCTGGCAGAATTTAGTCACTCAGTAGAGATATTAGGTGTCAGAGACAGGAGGTGACATATTAAGTCTGGGAGGCTGGGTGCTGCCCATGCCTTAAAGTGGAATTGACAGGAAAGAGTTTCAGATAACTGCCAGGAAAGAGGAGACCAGGAGCACAAAGCTGTGAACAGTAGCTGAAGCCCAGGGACTAGCCAGATGGAAGAGGGGACTTGGGAGGCACTGTACCCGTCAAACCTTGGGGTGGATCAAGTCATCTGAGAAGAGAGAAACCGAAAGAGGCTTGTGATGGCGCCAGGGAGAGATCGTAGACAGGAACAGGATCCAACATCCCAGGACCAGAAGCCCACAGCCAGCCCGAGGCAGGAGAAGGGCCCTGGGGATGCAGCCGCCGAAGGGAAGGGAAGGGTGGCCTACAGATGAAGGGGCAGAACATGGGCTGCGACAAGTCACAGCCTGCCAGGAGGTGTCAGGGATCCAGGAATCCCCAGGAAGCCAGGCGAGGACAGGAAGAGCCAGAGGCCACAGGAGCACACCGTGAGCCCCCAAAAGCACATTGGAAATGCTGGAGAAAAGGCAACGGGGTGCCAGAGCTGATGGGATGAGACGCCAGTGACCAAGTTTTATGACAATTTTAGCATCGAAAAGTAAATGAGTTATGGTACATCAAATAAGGGAACACCCCGAGTGCATGTTTGCACTCAGCTAAGCATCCAACCGACCAAATGAACAAGTTAGGCACGTGAGGACGCTCTAGAGGGAGAGCGAGGAACGAGGTCTGGAGCCACTTCCCAGCCACAGTCATTGAGACACGGACATTCGCGGGTACTCGCAGTACAGGTGAAGGAGAGCTGCTGAGGGAGTTGTCCACACCAAGAAGTCCAGTGGCACAGATTGCTTATTCATTACTGAGGGCAAAGGGGACCTTAATCAGAGAGGAGGCTGGGAGACACTTCCTGAGCACAGCGATCGAGTTTAACATTTTGAACAAAGGGACACGGTGACTTCGTGAGCCCAGATGGACTGCCCTGCAAAGGGACACTTCCTGTGCAGTGCTCTGATGAAAAAATGATGAGCCCAGATGAGAACACAGGGAGGTGTCAGATAAGAATGTGTGAGGGATGTTCTGCAAATTAATTACCCCGGACGCACCAGATCAATGCTGTAGAAGACAAGGAGATAAAAGGGAATCTCGGGCCTGTTCTAGATTAGAGGGTAAAGGGGTCTTGCAACTAAAGAAATTTCTGATGCTTAATTATCCTGGATTTTTCTTGGATTAAAAAATTAAAATAGTTATAAAAAGGATTTATTGAGACAGTTGGAAAAATCTGAATATGAATATCATTTTAGATCACCATATTGTTGTGATTGTCCAACAGGGATGGGCCGTGATGAGAGATGTGTTGGGAGGTTACTGCTTTTTTCGCTTCCATTTTTTCATACGTGTGTATGTGTGATATATGTGTATGTGTGTGGGTGCATACACGTGCATGTGCATGTGTGTACGGTGCATGTGGAGGCCCAAGGTTGATGTCAGAAATCACCCCCCGTCCCTCTTCCATCTTATTAATTGAGGCAGGGTCTCTCAATCAAACCCAGAGCTCACCGATACGGCTACTCTTCAGAGCTAGCTTTCCCTGGAGAGTCCATGTTTCTGCCTTCTGAGGCTGGAATTACAGGCAGACTGTCATACTCAACCAAAGTGTACGTGAGGTTTTGCGGTCCAAACTCTGGTCCCCACTCTCACGGGGCATGCACCCTAACCACTGAGCATCCCGTCACCTCAGAATGTCTGCTTTTCAGGATATGCATGTTGTTATATCTAAAAATGAAGTGTCCCAATGGCTGGAAGTCAAATGGCCCAGTGAGGTGGTGCACACAACAGTGTGCAAAGGTGTGTGTGTGCATGTTTGTGTATGTGTGTGTACCTGTCTGTGTACACACATGTGTTCATCATATTTGTCTTGCAACTAGTGTGTAAGATTTAGAAAGTAACAAGTTGTTAAAAGAGGGATGTAGATACTGAGGCCTGTCAGCTGCTGTGTGTCTATGAATCTATATAAATATCTCCCTGCAACACACGTGTGGGCGTGGGTATGAATCAGGAGACAGACAGCATGATATCTGAACCGATCCATCAGAAACGAGAGCACATACTCATAAATATGCATTCTGAAGATTCTTTCTGTATCAAAAACAAACAAAACAGTCCAGAAACAAACTGACTATCCATCCATCAATGATTAAAAAGTGGGTCATTTATAACGTGGAATTTTATGCAACTATTAGAAGGATGCATTTTTGGCAGGATGATGGGTGAGAAGCAGCCCCAAAGGCTAGATCAGAACCCCCTCCCTTTAAATGCGTGAAGAGTTGGGAGAAAGTAAGGTTTACTTGGAGGACAGCATCGGTGACTGCTGGGAACCCAGGGCAGAGGCAGGAGCAGGTAAGCTTGTTCTGCCTTGGGGACTTTTGACAACCGAGGACACAGAGCTTGAGTGAGTTTGGAGCCTTCTGGGCTGCAGGAGAGAGAAGCTGAAGCTCGGAACCACCCCAAGGTGTGGGCCTAACAACCACTTCTGTCTTGAAGTAAGACCTCAAAGGGAAGCAGCTGCCATGGGAGGTGAAATGTTGTTGAGTTGTTGAATCTGCTCCTCAGGGGACTGCATAGCAAGCTGCGCTCATCAGACCTAGAGGAGGGCCTGAGGGGAACTCTCACCCTGGACGTCTGTGACCCAATATGTCAGTACTATGGGCTGAACTCACATACCTACCACCAGCACAACCTCACACTGAGAGCTTGGTTTTGAGTGATCCTTGCCTGCGAGGTTCTAACAACTGCGGAAGCCAAAGGAACTCATTCTCCTTTCAATACAGATGGCAAGGGGTCCTCGGATGGTATTCTAAGTAAACACAAGTGCCTTAAAAAACCATGATAGAAACTCTCAAGAAAACCCAGACACCCTGAGCAATAGCTCAAGCAGTGGTATAATGATCAGGTAAAGTGTTCAATACTGTAGAACTAGGTGTCCTGCTCTCATTTAATTTCTGCTGCTGGGATAAAATACCGTAACAAAAAGAAACTTGGAGGAGAAAGGGTCGATTTAAGCTCACAAGTCCAGGTTATGGTCCACCATCATGGGGAAGTCAGAGAGGCAGGAGCTTGAAGCAGCAAGTCACATCACACCCACAATCAAGAGGGGAGAGAGATGCCTGCACGCGTGCTGAGAACTCGGCTAGCTTCCTCTACTCGTAGACAGCCCAGCACTGCAAACCCAGGGAAGGATGCCCATCCACTTCCAGGTCGGGTCTTCCCACATCAAAGCAGACAGGCCCATAGGCTAGCCTCATCTAGACAATCCCTGTGGTTGTTTGGAATGAGCAAAGTTCCCCATAGGCTCATGTGTTTACATACTTGGTCCTCAGTTGGCAGTGCTGTTGGGGAGGTCATGGGACCTACAGAAGGTGAAGCCTTGCTGGAGGAAATATGCCACTGGGGGAGTCTTGAGAGTTTAGAGCCTCACCCCCACTTCCTGTATCCTGTGCATGTATGATCAGTCAGCTTCCTGTTTCTGTTGTGTTATGTCTTCCCTGCCATGACGGACTCTCCCTCTGGAACCAGAAGCCAAAATGGACTCTGTTCCTTAGCTTGTCTTTGGTCATGGTGTTTTGTCACAGCAACTAACAAAAAACTAATACAACCCTCACTGGAACTCTCTACCTAAGTGATTCCAGGTTGTGCCAAGTTCACAATTAGAACTAATTATCACAACAAGGTACAAAGCATCAAATAAGTGAGTCTGACTTGTTTGTGGACGCAAATGAAAAGATTGAAAGATAACATGAGGGAAATGGATGAAGGCCTAAGATAACCAAGCAAGAATAAGACTCAATTTCAAACGTGAAGACAAACCCAGCACCAATAACACGGAGAAATACGGGAATCAAAACTCAGATTATCAGCGATGACTCAAACAAAAATGCTTTAGTTTACTGAGATCCATGTTTGAAAACATTACCTGAAATGCAGCATGTCTTTAGAGATAAAGAGATGGAAGAGATTTTCCAGGACAACTGGCAGAGGCCGTGAAGACCCAGTGTGACCTGTCCACCTTCCAGAGCAGAGCAGAGAGGGGTTAAGCCAGGGACAGCGCACAAACACACAATGGCTCTAAGTTTCTAGAACTGACAATAGACATCAAATCACAGACCCAGGTGACGCAATCAACCTCAAGCAAGATTAAAAACTAGACACAGGTCTAGACACATTTTAGTGAACCCACAGAAAGCTAGAGAGACACCCTCCAATCCAACCCCCTAGAGAGAAGACAGCTCATAGTTCTGTGACCACTAAACAGGTTGTTGTCTTGTCAACAGCAACTGGACAGATTTTCCTATACAACTTCCTACCATACTTGGAGAACTGCATTTTACATTTATCTATTTAATCCACATTAAGTTGGTTCTTACATTTATGAGTTTGAGATGTACAGTTTGCTTTTACTTTACAACACCCACTGTTCAGGACCGTAATGTAAACAGTACCCTTAGCAGCTACCCTCTGCCTAAGGGGCTCAGTCACAAATGAGATATACAGCCCTCTCTTGTTTCATGGGCTTGCTGGACTCTCTCTCTCTCTCTCTCTCTCTCTCTCTCATATATTTATGTGTGTGAGTGTGGTATATGGTGTATGCACACGGTTGTGTACAAGTGTGTGTGCCTGTGCACTCATGTCCTGTGGCCAGAGGAGGGCATCAGGTATTCTGGCTACCTTTTGTTACTGTGATAAAACACTGATCAAATACAACTTGGGGAAGAGAGGGTTTGTTTGACTAACACTTCTATGTTCACAGCCCATCTTCAAAGAAAGCCAAGGTAGAAAGGAACTCAGAGGAAACACTGAAGCGGAGATGGTGGAGGACGCTGCTTACCAGCTCGCTCCCCTGGCTGCTCAGCTACCTTTCTTATACAGCTCAGGCCCACCTGCCCAGAGATGGCACCACCCACAGTAGGCAGGCCCTTCCTACATCAATCAACAGTTAAGAAAATGCCCTACAAACATGGCCACAGGCCTGTCTGATGGAGGAAATTCCTCAGTTGAGATTTCCTCTTCTCAGGTGATCTTAGTTTAAGTTAAGTTGGCAAAGAACTGACCAGCACGTTGGGTGACCTGCTGTACCAATCTCTGCCTTACTCATTTGAGACTGGTCCTCTTACTAAGCTGGCAGCCAGCAAGCCCCAGAAATCCTCCTGTCTTCCTCCCACACAACTCTGGGGTTACAGGTGCTGAGCAGACTTGCTGGGATTTCACATCTACACACTACTTTGGAGACTTGCTTTAAAATACTGAATCTCGGAGCCAGTGAGATGGCTCAGTGGGTAAAGGTACTTGCTATCAAGCCTGATGAACTGAGTTTAGCCACTAGAACTCGTGTGGTGGAAGGAGAGAACTGACTCCTTCAAGTTGTCCTCTGACCACCACATACATACCATGACGCTATATGCCTCCACTTCTGTCCATTCTCACACAAACACAAATAAACAAATAATTTTAAGTATTAACTTTTAGCACCCATCACCATGGTACCTTTTCCATTTATTTGGCTTTCTCTTTCTTTAAGTAAATATTTTTCTTCGATAATTTCATACCGTGCATTTTGGTCATAGTCACCCCAAACTCTACTCTTTAACTCCTCCAGATTCGTCCTCACCTCACCGCTTCCCAGCATCATCTCCCATTTCAGTTTTTTAGATTTAATAATACATCGACTCCGGTTCTGCTGACCATACACTTCTGGGTGTTAGGGCGAACCAGTAGAGCCTAAGCGACCTGCCAGGAGCCATACCCTGAAAGAAAACGGACTCTCTCTCCCCTAGAAATCATCAACTGTCCATAGCTAGTCAGGAGTCAGAGCTCACGAACCCCTTCCTATATCATGCTGGAAGGTCACATGGCTTGGTCTTGTGCAGGGGACCGCAGCTGCTGTGAGTTCACGTGTGCAGTGTCACGCCCAGAAGACAGTGCTCTGGTGGGCTCCAACCTCTGGCTCTTAGAACCTTCCTGCTCCTCATCGTTGATGTTCCTGAGCCTGGGGAGGGGGTGACAAAGATGCCCCGTTGCAGCTGAGCACTCCATACTCACTTCTCTCCAGTATTTGAGTTTCTTTTTGCATCAATAAAGTTTGCTACTCTATTCCACAGACATGTCAGAGTTCGTTTTAGATATATCCCTCAGAACTCAGCATTTGGTGAATTTATAGTTACCAATTTGTTTCCTCTTGTTTCTAGATGATATCCTGAAATGAGGTTAATTCCAGAGAGCTGTATTATATTAACCAACCGTCTAATTCTATTACTTGTCTGGGAATTCTGTTCATAATTATTGACACTTTTATTTGCTCTTCAACTTTTTCTCATATATTTTATTTATTTGGTTAATCTTCTCTGACATATTCTAATTTCTTATTTTATTTCATTTTGTTAACCTCTGCTCTCATAGGCTTCAACTAAATGTGGTCAGTTGTTCATTCTTTGATGCTGTGGACATGTCACATAGGGAGGTGTGGTACCTTCCTGCCCTTCTCTTGGAACTATCGAAGGCTACAAGGTTTCCCTTGAATGCTGTTTTATCTGCACTTGTAAGTTCTGGTGTGCAGGATTCTTGATGTTAGGAGGTCAACCTGAGCTTTTAAGTAAATAGTGTAAGCCATGTGGGTAAGTAAGCCACGTCGCCACTTGCCACGTGCAGGATTTTTGATTCTTGACACTCAACTGTTTTCATTGCTGTCAATATTTATTTTCTGCTAAGAGAGAAAACCAGTCAATGGTCCAGTGTGGCTGTGAAGTCTAGTAACACAATGACCGACACATCAAACTATCTGTCCTGGCGCATTAGTGGCACTTTTATCTAGGGGATAATCAGCAGCTGTCTAATTGAACTTAAAGTTCTCTCAGTGGGAGGGAATTCATGGGTGGCACTGTAAATATAGCCAATTCCCAGGGCTGGATCGGTCAGAGACCCTAGAAAAACCCCATCTCTGTCATATCTGTGGAACAATAAAATTTCTTACTCTATGCTAAATATGATTCTTATATTTACAGACAAGTATGCTGCATACCACTCATAAAAGAAACTTCTTTTTGCAACACATGGAGGCTATTGCAGAGTTCCACAACTGGTCACACACAGAGAATATATGCCTGAGAGATGCCCAGCCCTAAGCGGCACATCTACAGTGGAGCCTTCGAGAGCAAGGAGTAGAGAGAAAACTAGTCCATCCCTCAACTCTCACCAGTGGTGCTTCCTCGTACAGTAGAGTGCGATGCACACAGACGACCACAGCTGGCCACGTTTTAGAGAATAAGAGACCGCAGGGTGCATGTCCCTGGATAGGACTCCTGTACTAAATTTCACTCACTCATGGCTCAGGAACCGTTGTGGAAGAGGGGGTGGAAAGATTGTAAGAGTCAGGGTTGGTGCATGAAAATAAGGACACAGATGCTTTCAGGCCTCTGGGAACTTGCTCATGAACTTGCAACAATGGTGACAGTATGCACAAGACCCATGCCGACTCAATCAGACAAAACCCCAGCATAGAACTGAGGAAATGGGCAGCAGGCCCCAACCCTGGCTGAGGAACTATTGCCATGTAATTACTGCTGGGTAGGGAGAGCTGATCTTCTTTAAAGGAGTGACTCTAGATATGCTGACTAGACTTCAGTGGATGAACTTGCACTGAGGGACAACTGGATACAAATGCTTGACCAGATAGAACAGAATGCATGAAATCCAGTGGGGGGGGGGCTTTAGGGGGTGTGGATGGAGGAGGGGGTCTAAATTTGATCAAGATCTATTTTACGAAATGCACAAAAACTCAATAAAATATTTTGAAAAAGATTTATTTTCTGACCTATAACGGAGTATTTATCATTTTTTTTCAAATATAAAAATGGACCTTTATATCTTTTTAAATGATTTATTTCTATTTCATTTGTTTTAAAGTCAGCTAATCTTTCCTCTGCATGACCACCCTTTGAAATATGTAGACTTTTGCATATGGCTCAGTATGTTTTTGCAAATGTTCTTTGTCACCTTGAACAGACTATGATTTCTGGGTGTGGTCTCCAAGGTGGAATCCGAGCAGAATCATCTTTTCTGTGAACCCTGGCATGAAGAGGGCTGAGAAACACTATTAACAGAAGCCAGCAGTCCAACCTGCAGCCATGGTGACATTTGCAACACATGCACATGAATGACTGAGTTTCCAAAATAATCAGGTTCTGTATCTCATTTTCCAACGATACGAAGATCACCAATAAGCAGTGAGTGCCACAACTTGAGAAAAGGAGGGGTATGAGTTGTCAGAAATGCAGAAAAGTACTGGAAAATTAAAATAAAAATAAAATCAAAAGCCTTTCAAAACACATCAAGCTTAAGAAACTGGCTGAGCAAAGATAGTCTAACCCTTGGAATCACTTAAACCAAGAGTGAGCCCGATCTGTTCTCAGAACAGTTCCTCCAATGAAGAATGTGCTCCCTTGACTGATTTAAACAGCACGCCCAGCAAGACACAGGAAAGGAAAGAAGAACTTTGCTTATTAGGGAAGAATTTGCCTTTCCTGTTGATCTAGAACAAGACACAAAACTACAAACAGATGTTATCAACTTAACCCCTTATGTTTTTTTTGCAACATATATGGTGGATAATTCACTGTTTCAACATGTCTACAAGGTTACCACTTTAATGATAGTTTTACAACACACACACACACACACACACACATATATGGAGGCAACACACACACACACTATTCTGTGCCAGGGCAAGGAAGGATCATGTGTGAGAAATAGAAAATATAGTTTAACATTAAAGCTATGTGTTTAGCTTATAAAGACTGATACTAACAGCCCAAGACCTAGTCAAAATATTTACACTGTTTTTCTAAAGGCAAGCTAGATTTAAACAAGCTGGTTACACAGTAGACTGATTAGACTGATTAGATAGTGTTAAGTGATCTCAAAACAAAAGTTTAATTTTGGCTGTAAGGTTAGGGAAGACCGAGACATTATAATAAAAGCCTTTTCCACAAGGAACAACCTAAGACCAGCCTGAGCCCTGAAGGTCTGAAGTGTCCACCAGATTGGGGAGCAGCCGGGAGTTTCTGGGGTGTGAGAAGGACACCAGGGCTCAGAAGAACGGCTGTGCCACTAAGTGACTTTGGAGACCCAGTGGTTCCTGCCTGGGAAGGTCTGTCCTTGCACCGACAAGAGGCATAGGCAAGGTTGTTTACAGCAGCATCACACACCATAGCGGAAAAGACTCTGAAAACATCCACACTCTTCTGACATTGTGCTTCATGGTGGAATATTACATGGCATTGAAATGAAAGATCTATAGCTTCAGGCAACCAGAGCCATCGAGCCTGGGAATGTAATTGTGAAGCAGAAGGTAAAGTGTCATGCAAGATGGCGTGTTTGACAGTAAAGGCAAAGGCAAGCACAGACACGTTGAGATTTACTTGCTGGTTGAGACACAGCCATGTGCCGAATGTGTGCCAAGACCACGGCAATGGCTTCATCTGAAGAGGGAAAAGCTGGGCAGGGGCTGGTGAGAGGAGGCGAAGGGGCCGGCTCGAGTGTCTTCAAAGGCAGCAGTAATAAGATGTGAGACGGCTCTGCTGGCGGAGTGCCCGCTTACAAGCATGAGGACATGAGGTCTGATCCCTAGCAGCCTTGCGAAAAGCCAGGTGTGATGTATGCCCTAGCACTGGGGGTGGAGGGACAGACGTATTGCCGGAGCTCACTGGCCAGCCAGTCTAGACAACTGGGGAGCTTCCGGCTCAGTGAGATCTCTGTCTCAAAAAATAAGGTGGAGAGTGATTCAGGAAGACACTTGATGTCAGTTTCCACATATATGCACACATGTGCACACACACATGCACATATACACCACACACACATATATGCGCATTTTTTAAGATGGCATGGAGAGATGGCTCAGCAGTTAGGAGTAATTGCTGCTTAATCATAGGGACCAGAATTTGGATCCCAACAACCATGTCAGGTGGTTCACAAGCACTGGTAACTACAGATCCAAGAGATCTGACACCCTCTTCTGACTTCCACAGGCAGCAGCACACACATGTATGCATACACACACCTACATAGAGACACACACATACAGAGACACACATACAAATATATAAATATAACAAATCCTTAAAATGTGGCAGCAATGCTTTCTTTAATTATTGTATAGTGTGTGTGTGTGTGTGTGTGTGTGTGTGCGCACATCTATGTCAAACACACGTGTGGTAGCCAGAGGACACTTTTTTGGCGTTCGTTCTCCTCTTCTTCCTCTATTCAGATTCTTAGGATCAAACTCAGGTCACCATGTTTGCACAGCAAGTGTTTCCCACTGAGCCATCTTGCCGGCCCTAAACAATGTCTTCTTAAACTATGTTTGGGGCCTGATAGTCTCTGTTTTATGATTCTTGCCCCACAGTTAGGTTTCCAGTTTTCTTTCATATCTGCCTGTAGACTCTCTCCAAAATCTGTTTTCCACTAACACCCCAAATGTTCTTGCCAGAATGAAAACCTCTGTTCTGTGTCACCTAGAATGTTCTTGCCAAAATGCAAATTTACCAGGACACTCCATTATGGTTAATTATGGGTGGGAGATGAGTGCCCAGATAGTTGATCAAGTATTATTCTAGATGTTTCTGCCAGACTGAAACAGATGTCCCTCCAGAATGTGGTGGCACCGGCCAATCAGTTGAAGACCAGACTGGAACAAATGGTTGGCTGATCATTAATGAGAGACAAAATCTCTGGCAGATTGACCTCCAACTTCATCTGCCCCCTGTTTCCTGGCTTCCAGGTCCACCCTGCAGTGTCTGACTGGCCAATCTTCGAGACCACATGAGCCCATTCCTTACCATAAACACCCTTCTGGTTGTGTGTCTCTGGAGGGCCCTGACTCACACAAAGACCCCTGAGCTCTTGCTTAGACCCCACATTTCCTCAGCTCAGCCAGCTCAGATCACCAGTGTAGCTTCTAAAAATATTCTCACATGCATATCATTCCTAGAGATTATTATTTAATTCTCCAAGGTGGTGTTTTAATTAGTCAACTATTTTCAGATGGACTCACTGGCTTATCCAGACTGGACTCGAACTCACAGCAATCCTGTTGCCTCAGTCTCCCAAGGGCTGGGCTTAGATTAGAAGCAGGCACAACCATGCCTGGCTCATTAGGCTCTTAAAGGCTCATTAGGTTTCTTTTCCATTTCCATGACTTTATCTGGTGCCTTGAACATAAGGAACGCAGTCATAACTGAATTACGGTCCCTTGCTTCTAATTCTAGCTTCAGTTCTGGGTTCATTCCAGTGGATTCTTCTCACTATGGGTTGTGTCTTCCCGCCTTGTTGTATGTCTAGTAGTTTTTGATTATGTGCCAGATACCGTGTGGTTCTTATCTTTTCAAGTGCTTGGGTGTTTTATGTTCGTATTAGAATTCTGAAGTGGTTTTAAAATAATGTTCCTGAAATGCAATTAAGTGACTGGAAGACAGGTTTCTCTCTTTGAGTTGTGCACTTAGGATGCCTTATGTGGTTACAGAGCAAGCTCAGTGTAGGGCGAAATGTTACTTATGACACCGAGCCTTCCTGAACACCTACATAGCACCCCACAAATGATATGTTCTTTCAACTGGGCTAGAGTGGGTGTTCCTGCTGCTGGCCCTGTTTGAGCACCAGCCATGATTTTCTCTGATCCCTCTGGGTGGTTCCCTTATCTGCTTGCTCTTTAGGTGCGTATTCAGGGAGCTTGTTTAGTACCAACCACTCTCTTCACATCCTCTGTCTCTAAAGAAGAGTCTATGTGAAACCAAGGCTGTGCACATGGCCTGGCTAAACGTGTCGGAAGCTGCTTCCCAGTCTAACCACTCCAGTGCCCCACGCAGCCCTCCGGCATCTTCTTCAGGTCTTCAACTTCCCAGGAATTCAAGACTCAGCTGTCAAGAGCTCCGCTGCCATTGCTGGACAACTTTGAGACGGACGAGTGAGACAAACCAACAAATCTAACACAGATCATGTTAAACCGATCATTAGAGAGGCCTCTAATAAAACTATGGCACAAAGCACCACTAATTAGTTAATTAAAATCTCCATCTGAGATCTGGATGAGTGGTGGTGAAATTCAGCCAATTAAACTAATTAATTGCTTGTGTTATTTGTTTTGTTGTTATTTAATTGGAACCTACGCTCTATAAGAAAATGAATAAACAGCGGATTCTCTTGCCCTGCAGATGCCCACGGTGGTGTTGATACTGTCTTGGAATCCGCAGGCCTCTGAGGGTTTGAAGATCGCTGGGCTGGTATTACTTTCACTTCTGTTTCTGTGTTTGGTCCTCATAGTGTCCATCTTCCAGCAGAGAAGATGGAGCTAAGCAGGTGTGACTAAGCCAGCCACGTGCTGTGCACAGCCACGGGTGGAAACAGCATCTGCCACATCAACGGGGTCCCCCACTCCAGCATCTCTTTCTCTTTTCAAGCAGCTTTATTGAGATTTAATTCATGCATTGCCCACGTACTTTGGATAGTTCCATGGTTTTATTGCATTCAGAGTTCTGCATCCAACACTACAGTCAATTTTAGGTTTTTATTATCCTCCCGAAGAAATCTGGCCTCCCCTTAGCCTTTATCCCCCACCCCTGCAGCCCCAACTCCCAGTGATTAGCAACCATTAGTCTACCCTCTATTTGTTAAAGGCTTATTTTGTAATTTTGTGTGTGTGCTTGTGTCTGTGTGGGGGAATGTGTGCATGAGTGTAGGTGCCTGAAGAGGCCAGAAGATGGCGGAGTCAGATCCCCTAGAGCCGGAATTACAGCTGGTTTGAGAGTCACTCCTCATGGGTACTGGGAAGTGAACTCGGGCTTCTACAAGAGGAGTAGGTTTTCTTAACTGCCGAGACACCTCTCCAGACCCCTACTTTCTGTTTCAATAGGCTAGATTTTTCTAGAAATTTCATTCACATGGAAGCCTGCAACATGCAGCCTTTTATAACAGGCTTCTCTGGCTCAACATGGTGTCACTGAGGTTCATGTGTGTGGCAGCGGGAGTCTGTCCTTCATCTCCTTCTATCATGGACAATCTGTGTGGCTACTTCGCATTTTACTCTTCCATTTCCTTTTTTTTCTTTTTTTTTGTCTTTTTGAGACAGGGTCTCCCTGTAGCCCCAGCTGTCCTGGAACTCACTATGTAGACCAGGCTGGCCTTGAACTCACAGAGATCCACCTGCCTCTGCCTCCCGAGTGCTGGGATTAAAGGCGTGCGCCACACCCGGCTTCCCTTTTGTTTTTTTCTACTTTCCACCAACACGACCAGTGCTGCTCTGGACACACGAAGCCTCTGTGTGCTGCATAAATGTTTTCATTCTTGTGCCAACTTCGTAGGAGTGGAATTTGTTGCTGGCTGGTATGTCAGGTCTATGGCTGGCTTTTGAGGGGACAGTAGGATATTTTCTCCATTGCTGGGTCATTTAGATTTCCTACCAGCACAGTGTGGTGGCTCAGATATCTCTCCATCAGCCCACCCTCCATGAGGACCTGTCATTTTCATTGTAACCTGTGTATGGATGGCAGTGCTATGTGTGCCTGATGTTGATTTGCGTTTCCCTCGTGCTGATGACACCGGGCGTCTTTGCACAGGCTGTTGTCCATCCATATATCTTCTCTGGAGAATCTGTCTATCCGTATTCTTTGCAAGTTTCTAAATTGAGTCATTTGTCTTTTTATTATCAAATTATAACAGCTCTTAATATCACCTACATGCAAGTCCTGTATCAGGGATCTGATTTGCGCATGATTCCTCCCTTTTCTACGGATCACCTCTCCAACTTTCTCAACATCCTTTGCAGTGTGACTTTTGGGTGTTGTTGACACAGGTCCATCTGTGTTTCCTCTTTTTTCTTGTCTTCCTGGCATCAAGTCTAAGAAGTACCTGCGTAGACAAAGTCAGGAAGATTTGCACTTTTTAAAAGAGAGTTCTGTGATTTTAGCTTTTATATTTAGCTTTTTGATCCATTTTGAGTTATTTTTTGCAGATGCTGTGAAGAAAGGCCCGGATGTGTCATTTTGCATGTGAGTGTCCAGTCAGCTTATCACCATTTGCTGAGGAGCATGTCCTCTCCTCACTGGAAGGTCCTGGAGGCCGACTGGAAGTGGGTTAGCATCCTTGATAAGATTCATGCTTGGTCTCGATTGATCCATCCCATGCAAGTGCTGACCACGTTGGAGTCTGAAACCTTAGAGTAAGCCTTGAAACAGGGACATGTGAATTCTCCAGCTTCGTCAATTTCTTCCCAGATTCCCACGGTGTAATTGTTGGTTATACTCACCCTGCTGTGCCATGGGACGCCAAGCCTCCACCTGCTACGGAACTGTCACCTGTAGATGCTGTCTACCTCCTACCCTTCCTTCCCTGCTCTCCCAGGCTCTGCTAACCACCGTTTACTATCAAGTTCTTCTCTCTCTCTCTCTCTCTCTCTCTCTCTCAACTATAGAGGTCAGAAGACAACTTTCTGGGGTTTGTTCTCTCCTTCCACCCTGCTGAGGTAGTTCTGTTTTACTGGTGTGGTATGCTGCCAAGCTGGCTGACCCCTGAGTTCAACTTCCTATGTAGCGACAATTCTGCATGTACTCACCATAAGATCACGTTTAAGACAACAAATGCTAATTATTCTAGTCGGTTATTAAGGAATAAGGGAACGAATGGAAACAGCACTTGGGCCAGGTGTGGTGGTGTGCACCTGCAGCCCAGCAACTCAGGAAGCTGAGGTGGGATGATTGCTTGGACTTAGGAATTTGAGACCAGCCCGGGCAGCACAGGAAGACCCTGTCTAAAAAATCCTTGTCACTTTGTATTTCACAAATATGTGCAAATGATGCTAATAAAAAATAAAACCACTTTTTTCTTGGCTGTTCTAGGTGCCTTGAAATACCATGTTAATATATTAAATTTCTGCAAAAAGAGAACTGCAGTAGAATTTGGTGGGGGGTGTGTTGGCTTTTCAGATCAGTTTGGACGAGAGTAACATCTTAGCAGAGACGTAAGTCTAGGGAGGAGGGACATTCCATCTCTTTAAGTTTGATTTCTTCCAGTAACATTTTGTGGTATTCGAGCGCCTGCCTGCATTGTACGTTTTATGATAAAATGTATTCCTTTGTTCTTTTAATGTTATTATAAATGGAAGCATTTTCTTAATTTTCTGTTGGTGTTTCATTGTTACTGCATAAAAGTGCAATGGATTTTGAGTACTGAGTTTATATTTTGCAAGCTGAGTGGTCTCATTTATTGCTTGTGATGTTTTTGGTTTCTTAAGGTTTTCCATGTATAATATTATGTCATCGCCAAGTAGAAATAGTCTCACCTCTTCTCTTCTAGTCCTGGTGTTTTGCATTTACTTTTCTTGCTTAGTGATTCTGGCATTAGGCTCCAGTGCAAGGCTGGATAGTGGCTGGGAGAGGAGAGGAGAGCCACGTCCTTCACCCTGATGCTTGGCTGGGTGCTTTCCCACCCTAGCTCATTAGTATGAAGGGACGCTGACTCTCATCGGATGCTTTTCTGTGCCCATTGAGATGATCTTGTAGGTTAGTGCTTTGTTCTATCGATTTGATGTATTACATTAATTGATTCTCAGAGAACCCTGAATTCCAGGGAGGGACTGCACCTGGTCAGAGTGTATAATCCTTTTTGCATGTCACTCCATTCAGTATACTCGGATTTGCATGTGCATCTGTGGGTAACGTTTCATAAACCTTCATGAGAGGTTTCTGTGTTGAACTTTTCCTTGCAATGTGAACCAGGCATTGTTCCACTCACACTGCTCTCAGGGCCAAGCTGGCGTCTCATTCCTTTTGAAGCCATTTTTGCCACCAGTGTTCTCGGGTCACCTGGGGCTCTTTCCTGAGAAGAGGGTGCCGACACCAGAACTCAGGATTCTGGAGGCTCTGGGGAGATGACTCAGTATGTTTGCTGTTCATGCATGAGGACTTGAGTTAGAGGCCCCAGAGCTCCAGTAACAAAGCCAGGTGTGGTGGTACAAGCTCGTAATCCTAGCTCTAGGGAGTCAGAGACAGGAGGATTCCTGGGACTGTGGCCAGATGACCTGGCTGAATTAGTGAGTTCTGGGTTCAGTGAGAGACCCTGTCTCAAAATATAAGGTGGAGAGTCTTCAGGGAAGATGCCAGTGTTCCTCTCCGGACTACACAAACACACACACAGACACAGACACACACAGACACACACACAGACACACACACAGACACACACGTGCACATAGACACACACACAGACACACACACATAGACACACACACAGACACATAGACACACAGACACACACAGACATACAGACACACACACAGACACACACACAGACATACAGACACACACACAGACACACACACAGACACATACACACAGACACACACACACAGACACACACACAGACATACAGACACAGATACACACATACACACAGACATACAGACAGACAGACACACATACAGACACATACAGACACACAGACACAGACAGACACACAGACACACACACACATACAGACACATACACACACAAACATACAGACACATACACACAGACACACAGACACAGACACAGACACACAGACACACGAACATGTATATACAAACATACTAACAAAAGCATGGATTTCCGACACGTCTATGTGTTGGTTGGGGTGGTTTTCTGGTCTCCTCTGGGCTCTGCATGGCTATTGTAAACCATTGCTCTATGTTCAGGGCTGGCACATCATCTCTTCTGCCCCACACCCGTCATCCAGTGCAAATCATGTGACCATGTGCAAAGCCTAGGAGCTGGTGGTAAACCTGATGCTTTATAGAAGTTGAAAAGCTGTAAATAAAGGTGCAGTTTGGGGAGAGGAAAATAAGGAAGGTGAGAGAGAGGAGAGAGAGAGACAGAGAGAGAGAGAAAGAGAGAGAGAGAGAGAGAGAGAGAAACCAATATAGACACAGGCCTTGGAAAAAAGTTCAAAGAGAAGAAATATCTGGCACTGGGTAGGGCTGGTCCCCAGGAGAGAACAGACTTGGCGGGCTCAGCATCCCATGCAAGGGCAGAGGCTGTAGCAAAGGGTCAGAGACAAAGATCTGAGCTGTAGTGGGTCTGGTGGCCGCCATGTTGTCCTAGCACTGGCTGAGCTGGGGCTCCGCAGACCCAATGGCAATTTACGTTTTGCTTTTGGGACAAATGAAAATGACTGTTTGATCTCGAAGGGAATGTAATTTCCAAGAGCCCACAAGGTATTATTGGTTAAACAGAATAAAAATGTGGTAAATTTCCCAGCAGGAAAAAAGCACGCTTATTCTTTTCTATGGAAAATTAATGCTAAGTTCTAAGTGGTATTTTTGGATGCGTCCATTGAGTGTCGAAGTCCCCTCTGCTGTGTCTCGTGTGGGTGATGGACAGCTGCAGAATTACTGCTCGAAACGGGTAATTTTGCCATCCACAGCCTCGCCAGCTCATTTACCATTAGGAAATCTTAACATGTTTGTGACGTGAAAGATTTGACATGCATGTCCCAGACCCACGAATGCAGTGAAGGCTGTGGAAAGAAATCTGTTTAAACTTGGTTTTCAAGGACGAGGGACGGGATTCTCCATCATTGGAAGACACTGTGTGGCAGTTCGTTTGGCTGTTAACTTGACTGGGTCTGGGATCCTCTAAGATACAGTCTCTAAGTGGGTCCATGAGGATATTTTCTAGAAGGATTAAATGAAGGGGAAAGACCCTCCCCCAGAGTGGGTAGCACCTTCAAAGTTGTTAGAACCAGAATAAACAGAGTTAGAGCTTGATACATTTAGAAGGTGGGAGCTGAGGTCCTGGAACCCGACGCACCGAGGGAAAGTCTGCTGCTCTTGCCTGCCTGCCTCCACTTCTCACTGGTGAGCATCTGCCTTGTGCTGCATTGTGGTGTGCTGCCAGGGTGGGCCACCCTTCACTTACGTTGAAACCCAGCTTCTCTGACCTGCCAATGTGACTGAAGAATGAAGTGCTCCAGGAATCTTCCAGGCCTTCAGCAGCAGCTTGGTGAGGCATCTGACTCTGAACTGAGGAACTAGCAGACTATACACCAGGAACCCAGACTATACACAAGGTGTGAGCTGCGGCTGTGTGAAGCACTTCAGTGACGGCCTCCTGTCCTCTTCACGCAGTTTCATGAACACACATCTGGACAGATGTTTAGAGGTGGAGAAAATAACAAGGGGTCCCTCTGACTCCTGCTTAAACGATAAAACTCTCAACTTTGTTGAGACGAACAATGCTGTGACTCCCGCCATGATTCCAGGGAAGTCCAGCGGCCGTCACCACAGCTGTGGGTAAGGCTGCATAGACATCGTGGGCCTTGCAGATCCATTCCAGCCCAAGTGAGATATTACTGTTCAGCAGCAGTCGTTAAGAGCTGAGAAGTGAGACAACATTGTCAGGACCAGAATAAACAGAGTAGGAGCTGGGTACACTTCGAAGGTGGGAGCTGAGGTCTCAGAACCCAAAGCATTGCCGGAGAAAACCAGCGCTGACTCCCTCTGTACCACCAGCCCGGTTCACATGCTCCAGAGATGCCTTGCTTGTAACAAGCCGGGGTGGCCCCGATGACAGGCATCCTGTTTGGTTGTTGTCTATCATGCCTATTTATTTATTTACTTATTTTTTTGGGTACTTAGGATTGAATCCAGGGCCTGATGAATACAAGCATTCTACCACTGAGCTACACCCCCCGTCTTTTTATGTTATTTAACAACTTTTTAATTCTATATTAATTTTTTGTGTGTGTGTGGGGGTGCATGTGCCATGTTGAGCACGTGGAGATCAAAGGACAATTTACAGGAATCAGTTCTCCCTAGCATGTGAGTCCTGAGGCCCAAACAAGGGTGGTCAGACTTGGTAGCGAGTGCCTTCATGTGCTGAGCTCTCTCACTGGTCCCCTAGTCCTTTTTCTAACTTTTTTGAGACAGTCTTACTACGTTACCCAGTGTGGCCCTGAACCCATTCAGTAGCCTTGCATTCTGTGTTTGTCTGTTTTTGAGACAAGGTCTCCCTGTAGTGAGACCTTGTGGCCTTGAGCTCTTGACCTCCCTGGCTTATCGTCCCGAGTACCTGGAATGAGCCTGGGCCACCAGGCCTGTACTGTGTTTCTCCGTTTAAAGGAGCATCTTCCTTCCCCATGACATCACTCCACTGACAAGAGTCAGGAGATTTCCGTACAAGAGGGCCCGTTCTTTCACTAATGGAGACAGGGAAGAATCAGGTTCACCTTTCAGAGCCCGAGTTCACAATTGAGCTGTCACATATCTGAGCCAATCAAACACTATTATCCCAGTGCTAAAAAGGTAAGTTTTGGGGTTGAAGAGATGGCTCAGCAATTAAGAGCACTGCTTGCTCTTGCAGAGGACCTGGGTTCAGTTCCCAGGAACCACATTGCAGCTAACGACCATCCTTAACTTCAGTTCCAGGGGATCCAATGCCGTCTTTTGACCTTGCGTACCGAGTGACACGGGTGCACCTGCATATATTCAGACAAACATTCATACACAAAAGAATTTAAAATGAAAGTTTCACCATCTGAGACGTTAACCTGAATGTTTAACGTCAACTGTAACTTTAATTTCTACATATGCCTTTGAGCACCCCTGGGGTCCCTGGATGAGCTGGTCTGCTCCTCCCTTAGCACCTGCCTGGGGAAGCTGCTCCTGTAGTCAAGTCCCGAACAGCAGGCAAGCACGACAGACCTGTGTTGGCCCCTGCAGGTCTCATCGAGTAGCCACAGAAGCCCTGATAATTTTTGGTTGGGGAGATGAGAAGCCACAAGTGGTGTGGGCTGGACCCCGTAGATTCTGAGAGGGAACAGGGCTGTCAGGAGACTCAGCCCTCTCATTTGGGCTCTGGGGTCACCTACCTCTCTTCTCTGCTCCTAACTGCAGTCTATCACCTGTGGTGGGATGAAGGCTCAGTCATAGTTGAGGGATGGGGGCTCAGTACAAGGCAAGTGGTTCCTGTGTGTGGTTAAGCAGACACGTTTTCTCTAGTGAGGCTGTCACCTGTGGTTTGCACAATCAAGCTTACTACCATCAGCGTGGAGGTACAGAGGTGGAGGGTGCTCAGGAGGACTGACAGTGTGTCGCCATCAGGCCTCCCTAGACACACTTCAGCTCCAGCCCCAGCCCCACTGCGAGGCCAGCACTCTGGCTCCTGCTAGCCCAGGATTCTGACTCTCAGGATGCATCCTGTGCTCCAGGGGTCTGTGGTCCCTGCGGGAATGACTTTCAAGTCAGAGTCCCAGATGGAAATCTCAGGGGTCACTGTGATTTGTGTGACATCATGGGCTTATGTCCCTGGACATGTTAAGGAGGACAGCAGAGACCTCCATTTTAAAGTTTTCATTATGAACAAACAGGTATATGAGTATGAAATCTATTTCCTAAAGAAGGTTCTGAGTGCTGACCCAGAGCTCTCCCTGGCAACTGACGCTCAGGCATCTGAGGCAGGTTGGTGTTTCCTATAGGAACAGATCTTGTCAGGAGATCAGATAGTGTAAAATTCTTGTGATATTTACGTCAGGTATTTAATTTTTAAAATTATTTAACCTTACATCAGAAATTTCTAATACTCTACACTAGGCATACAACAAAACAGAAGGACGGCAGGGAATAGAGAAAGAAAGGAGAGAGAGAGAGAGAGAGAGAGAGAGAGAGAGAGAGAGAGAAGGGAAGCTTTTCCCTCAAACCTGGAGCATTCAGCACCCCCAAACTAAAAGAAGAAACCTCACGTAGTCACAATGAGGAGAGCTGGGCAATAACTGCGCCAGCCGCCAGCCATTGATGGTGTCACAGCCATTGATGGTGTTACAGCGGTTGGATGCCACAGCTGCACAGATGAGAAAACAAGATGTTCGTCGGGAACAATTACCCTTCAAGCAACTTGATTCTAGAGGATGTACTCAAAAAAGAGTCAATCAGAAATAAAACAGCTGCTTTGAATGGAGCTGGTGATGGAGTTGGCTTTTGGAATAACTTCTGTTGCCAGGAGAGGAGCTGAGATCGTGCCAGGGTGTGAGCCGCGTGCGTGGATGTAGTGGCCTCGGCTGGTCCCTGGCTCACTGACTGCTCGTATGAGGAGGGGCTCGGCACTGTGGCACCCCTGTCTTTCTGCTGGCACGACAGACAAGAAAGATGAATTCTCTCAGAGGCAGGTAAGCCCAGGCTCATGCTTAGAGCTCTCGTGTTGGATATCAGAGTCCTACTGCAGCGCTTTGAAAGAAACAGGGCCCCAGGCAGCTCGAGCCATGGGAACATTGCATGCACGCACACAGGCGTGTGCTAGGTCGTGTGCACCTGTGTGAGTGAGTGGTCAGAGGATGAACTCAGGTATTGTTTCTTTACACTGTGGGTGACCACTGGAACGTGGTTAACCTACCAGGAGTCACACAGTTCAAGACTGACCCTCCCTTCACAGAAGCCATCGGTTGCCAACAGTTCCTCAGGCAGGGCCGGGGCTCCTTAGTCTCTTCCCCATGTCCGTGATAGAGTTTTGTCTGGCTTGGATTTGCTTGGGACTTGTGCATGTTTTCATGCACTGTTACTGTGAGCTCGTAGAGTAACCGCCCAGCTGTCTGGAAAACACTGTTTCCTTGTGGTCATCTACCGCCTCTGGCTCTTACAGTCTCTCTGCCCCCCTTGCCACAGTGATCTCTGAGCCTTGGGAGGCAGACGTTGGGTACGGTGTCCTGTTCGGGGATGATCGCTCTGCAGGTTCTTATTCTCTGCGTGTTGACCGGTTGTAGATTTCTGTGTCAATCACCATTTGCTGCACAAGGAAACGTCTCTGCTGAGAGTTGGGAGTGTGTTAATCTACGGATACAACAGTAAGTCACTAGGAGTCAGTCTAATATCATATCTATGTAGTAGGATAATAGTATTGGGCTCTCCCCTATGGCCCATGACCTGTCAAGTCCCAGGTTACTAGGCCTCATATCAGTGTCAGGTATGGGCTCCATCCTATGAAGCAGACCTTAAATCCAATTAGAGAGTGGTTGGTTACTCCTGTGAAGATCGTGCCACTGATGCACCGGTGGGCATATCTTGCCAGGTCAGTTGTTGTAGCTGGCAGGACTCACATCTGGGTAAAGTTGATGTTTAATTTTTCCTTCAGGTAGCATGCACAGCACCTTCCAGCACTATGAACACTGGCCAGTGGAGATGAGGCTCTGAAGTCAGCACCAGCTTGATTTCTCCTTGTTTGTTCTACAGCTCATGCGTGTGGTGTCTTCAGCAATAGGGTCTCACCACCCAGTTCTGGTGGGTAACCAAGAGCAGGGGCATGGCCAGTAATTTCTCCTTGTTTGTTCTACAGCTCATGCGTGTGGTGTCTTCAGCAATAGAGTCTCACCATCCAGTTCTGGTGGGTAACCAAGAGCAGGGGCATGGCCAGTGTTGCTTAAGTGTCAGTGGGAAGCCTGATCAACAGCTTCAAAAGAGGGAGACCATTGCTGGCTTTTACTTTGCTAGCCTGTGGTGTCTAGTAGGAGCAATGTCCCCTTGATCTCTTTTTATGACCTATATGTATATACTTTAAGAAATTTTTATAGTGGTAGGTTCCCATCTCCCTCCTCTGCCCTGCCCTCCCACTCCCCACCCCATTTAACCCTTCCAGCTCTACCCCCCCTTCTATCATTGCATTCTACTTCCCTCTCCTGAAGCCTCCTTCACCCCCATGGCCGCTTATTAGTTTCCTGACCTCTCTGGGTTTTCCAACTGAAATATGCATTTATCTAAGAATTCAAAGCTAACATTGAGCTACCAGAGGAAATATGTGATGTTTGTCTTCATGGGTCTGGGTTACCTCATTCAGGATGGTTGGCCCCCCGTTCCATCCATTGGTTTTTAAATGCAGGTTTGGAGATCAATTTCAGGTCCTCATGCTTGCAAGGCAAGCACTTTACTGACTTAACTGTCTCCCCAGCCCCAAAATCAAGCCACTGGTTCTTAATTTGGTAACAGGAAGCTAATCCTACTAAAAGCATCCTTGGGTTGAAGGTCAAGAACGGATGTTATTTCTACTTCATTTAAGAAGGGCTTCAGTGCTCCGTGGGAGCCCATGGGTCAGGCTCTGCTGCACCGTTGCTGTGGGGAGCAGAGCTGGTTTTCTGAGTGTCCTTTGTGTGTCCTGCCCTCTGGGCTGCCACTTCCTCTCCAAGCCCAGGAGCCAGCTGCCATACTAACCTTTCTGAGCAGGGCAAGGCTCAGAAGTTTAAAGCTTGTGACGGTTCAAAGCGGGTCCATGGTGGAGCTGACGGATGGAGCAGGAGGCCCCGCTCACAGACCATGCTGTTATCATCTAGTCTGTTTGTCACGATCTCCACCCCGAATGGCTGGTGCTTGCTTTCTGGGCTTTATGTCTCCCAAACTGACCTACCGCTCCCTCTATGATGTCACCTTGGTCAGCTTGCTAGCTAGGACCCTTCCCAGGCTACTCTCCTGATAGGAATGATCTACAGCTTGTGTGTGTGTGTGTGTGTGTGTGTGTGTGTGTGTGATATGCATGTGTACATGTTCATGTGTGTGCATACTGAAGTTTGTGCACTTGCAGAGATCAACGTCAGATGTGTATCTCTGCTGCTTTCCACCTTATTTTTTTGAGAGAGGGTCTGTCACCAAATCTGGAGTATACTTCTTCAACTGGACCGTTTGGCCAGCCAGCCCCAGGATCCGCTTGTTCTGCCTCCCCAGTGCTGGGATTACAAGCACGTACCATAGCACACGGCTTTCTACCTGGTGCTGGGAATCTGAGCTCAGGTCCTCATGTGCACAGTGGGTCTTTCAAGAACTGTACTTGCCTGTCCTGGAGGTATCAGCTTGTGGCCTCTTCCAGCCACACCCCCCAGATGGACCCTAGGAATTTTCTAGGATTCTTTCTAACATCATCTGGACCTGAGGTAGAGGAGGAAAACCAGACAGGGTACCCGCCAGTGTCGGCCAGTCCTGCATTGATCACAGTGGGATCTCAGTCTTCCAGGAGACTCATGTTCTGTGCTATACAATGACCTGTCCCTAGACTCTCCTTACTCCATAAATTACGTTTCTTTAGACTATGCATTTGCCAAATCTCAACATTAACTGACACTGGTCCCTCTTGAGGCCGCAGGGAAATTCTGTCTATTTAGAATTTGTCACCATGGTCTCTGTGACGCTCTCGTGGTCTTAGCCCCAGTGTTCGGCCTCAAGCAGAGAGAAGCTAAATAATGGATCCCAAATGCTGGCAGGAACCACCCCACTGAGAACACCCCACTGCAGGAGATGTAGGAGAAGCCCTGCCTGCTCGCTTTCCTTTACAGCCCAGGTCTGAAGGCCTTGAAGACTCATCAACTATGGAAGTGGTTAGAAGCTGCCCTACCCATTCCATTCTCTGGGTCTTGCCTCATGGTCTCATGACAGACCTGAATCCACGACACAGCTCCCAACAGCTAGTTGCATCTGCGTGTTCTTCTGCTTAAGGGAGAGAGGAGGGACACAGATGTGATTCTGTGAAGAACAGAAGAAAACAGAGCCTCTTCCCATGACTTGAACACACAAGTTAGCTTTCCAACAAGAGCTGCTCTGGGCCAGGAAGGACTCCGGTGGTGCCAAGGTCTGAGGAGACTGACCTGCCCTGGACACCGTCCAAGGAAGCAATTATCAGGTCACCATGGAAACATCCTTAACTGAGCAGAACGGTGTGGACCAGTCAGCTTATGGGGAGGTTGAAGTTCACGCTGTCTTCTAAATCAACGCTGTGAAGCTTAGTTACCCTAGGCAGATAGAGGGGACCCTGTGGTCCCATAATGTGACATAAGGTCACGGTGGGACTGGATTCAGGAAGGACTGTGGTTGGGCTCAGCTCCCAGGGGAGACCTCTCTGTGATCAGCAAAGACCCATCTCTCTCTCCTCAGATCTCATCCAGTTTGCTAATATCCACCAGAGCTCTTCCCTGTGTCCCTGGCCACTGGGTGGACCCTGGGGTTCTGAGTTCGTGTTGTGTTTTTAAACTTTTCATTGTGAAATGGTTTTAGATTTACAGGAAGGTTGGGAAGGAATGACAGAGAGCTCCTGTGTGCTCCTTGTCGCTGTGGAGGCATCTCACCTGAGCCTGGCATAGTTACGAAAAGATGACGTCATACTACCTGCCTCATGCCAGACTTAGCTGACGTCCTCTTCCGGTTCAGTGTTGAATCCAGGATGGATCATCGCAGTCAGCGTCTTCCTCCTTTGCCTCATCTGGCTTCTGATTCTGTCTTTCTTCCTATTTCCTGGTTGTGACACTTGTATTCTCAGGAGTTTGTTTCCTGAGATGGTCCTGTTCGAGTCTGTCTAGCATGGGCTTATGACCTGTTTGGTGGAGGCTGTAGATTTATGAACGGCACCAGGGTGGGTGTGTACCTCTCACTCAAGGGACACGCTGCTGACGATCTCAACCTTCATTCTTAGAGAAGTGGGTGGCTGCCAGGTGTTCCTTACAGGAGTGTGGGTGTCCCAAACGCAGCTGCTCACCCAACTCCCTGAGCACCTGAAGGGTAGCTATGACACTGAAGAATCCCACGTCAGCCTTCCACCTGAGACGTAACGTGTCAAGGGGAGGGTCTCATGAGGGTCAAGGAAGGCTCCCTAGTGTCCTGAACTTTGTGAGCTTCCCACCTCCCTCCACAAGGGAGTGTTCACAGCTCAGCGTTGTGAGGGTCCTGTGAGGGTCATCATAGCTGCCCTGATCCAAGACAGCAATGATCACGTCTGACCAGAGGAAACAGCCGCACATTTACATGTTCATTTTCTCCAGTATCTGCCTAAATGGTAAAGCATGCTAATGATGCTGAACTAAGCAGGACATGCTGCCCATGCCTCAGACCCTTAGATCAGTTCCACACTCCGGACCCTTAGATCAGTTCCACATCCTGGACCCTTAGATCAGTTCCACGCTCCTCAAGGGGAGGGTCTCATGAGGGTCAAGGAAGGCTCCCTAGTGTCCTGAACTTTGTGAGCTTCCCACCTCCCTCCACAAGGGAGTGTTCACAGCTCAGCGTTGTGAGGGTCCTGTGAGGGTCATCATAGCTGCCCTGATCCAAGACAGCAATGATCACGTCTGACCAGAGGAAACAGCCGCACATTTAACATGTTCGTTTTCTCCAGTATCTGCCTAAATGGTAAAGCATGCTAATGATGCTGAACTAAGCAGGACATGCTGCCCATGCCTCAGACCCTTAGATCAGTTCCACACTCCGGACCCTTAGATCAGTTCCACACTCCGGACCCTTAGATCAGTTCCACACTCCGGACCCTTAGTTCAGTTCGACACTCCGGACCCTTAGATCAGTTCCACACTCCGGACCCTTAGTTCCCAGCTTCCCAGTCTGTCTTCTTCCTCATTGTAAATCTCAATGGTGGATGGGTTTGTGTTCTTCAGCCCTGTGTGTGTGTGTGTGTGTGTGTGTGTGTGTGTGTGTGTGTGTATGCATCTTTCTGTGTGTATGTATATGTCTGTGTGTATGTATCTGTGTGCATATGTTTGTGTGCATTGTCTATGTGTGTCTGTGTATGTGTGTGGTGTGTGTGTCTGTGTTCTGTTGTGTGTCTGTGTGTATAAGTGTAACTGTGTGTATGTGTGTGTATTTGTGTCTATGTATGAACGTGTGATATAAATGTGTATATATCTATGTATGTGTGTCTGTGTATCTGTGTGTGTGTGTGTGTGTGTGTGTGTGTGTGTGTATGATCTTACTCCCTGAGAAACAAGCATACCACACTGAATGAATGTTTGTGTACATTTCTTTCTGCTATTAGCCTTGAGAAATCCAACAACTATCCGACATCATTTTGCAAGTGGAATGTATGTCACGTACTTGGAATAATTGGGTTTTATCTGCTTTTCATCTCAGGCTTTTCTACTTTGACGTACATACAGAACCACATATCCACCAAAGCCCTACCCTGGAGTTCAGCTCCATACCCCAAACCTTCCCACAATGCCTCTTGTCAATTTCCCCTCTCCCAAATAGTCTGCCTTCTCTGGAATGTCACAAAGATGAATCACAAAATACACTGCCTTTGGGTCTGGCAATTTTCACTTGACCAATTGCATTTAAGACATATCCTTGTTGTTATATCACTCGGTCATTTATCCCTTTTCAGTGCTGGGTAGTAGTCCCTTTGTATAGACATACCACCATTTCATTCCTTCTGTGTTTATCGGAACTGCTTGTAATTGGAGAATTAAGGACAAAGCTTGTATAATTACTTCGGACAAGTTTCTCTGACCTAATGTTTTCAGTTCTTCAGCTGTTTAAGAACAGCTACTTGAAAGATCGTGTTACATGTGGCTGTTTTAGCTTTATAGAAAACCGAAAGGCACTTGTTTAAAGTTCTCATATCATCGGTGTCCCTCCAACAGTGATCTTGTCAGCACATGGTAGTGCTGCTTTTTATAGTATATTGTGCTAGGATGTGGACGCGACCAATCATTGCATTGACTGGACTTACCCTCGTGAGCAGCAGCCAATGATATTGATCGTGGTGCTTATACACAACCACATTCAAATTGCTTTTTGTTGAAGGTTTTTCTATTTGTCTATGTGTTTGTTGCTCCACAGATCTCATTCTTCCCTCTTCAAATAGCAATGTCACAAATGACCTGGCCTTGCCCCACACATGGGGTGCTGTCTGTTTTACCTCCTTCACCTGAGATTTTGTGTATCTTGGTACATGGGTGGTACCATTTGCCAGTGAGGCTTCCTGAACCTGGGGCTTTCCCTTTTGGAAGATTTTTAATTTTTTTACCAGATCGAAGAGTCTTTATCTATTTGGTTTTGAATATGTTTTGGTAGGTTTCAATCAAGTCACTGGTCCTCACTGTGAACTCACCAGGACATCAATGTCTGTGTTCTCCCAATTTATCTTTAAAGTCTGATGCATCTCTTTCAACCTTGATAATTAACATAGTGTCACCTTTTTTTCCTGCCTACCTGTATGGAAATTTTATTTTTGATTAATGTTTTCTAATGAATAACTTTTAGACATCTCTAATCTTAAAACCTCTTTAAATTTTCATCTTTATAGATTATTGTCTGAAATTCTACTTTATTTCCCCTTTTATTAACATCAGGACTGGAATTCTTCCTCTAATTCATCAGGATAGAAGCTTAGATTCTTAGATTAGAAGATTGACTTTACATATTGCTTTCTAATATGAAGCTCCCACACTAGGTTGTTCCCGAGTCACTAACCACATCTCAAATGCTTTGATATTCTGTGTTTTTATTGTCACACTGTTCAAAATAATTTCAATTTTCCAAGGTAATTTCTTTTTGATCCATAGGTTAAGAATGATTAGATTCAACTTCCAAATAACTGGAGATTTCCCAGGTATCTTTCTTACAGATTTTCTAGTTTAATCTTTGCCTGGAATATACTTTGTGTAATTTATATTCTTTTAACTGATTAAGATCTGTGTTATGGCCTAGAATGTGGTTTCTTTTCCAAGTGCTTGCAAGGTGAAGGTTCAAATTTCATTGTTTTTAAAAACATTCTTATGTTTTTTATTTTTATTCTATGTGTATGAGTCTTTGCCTACATGTATGTAAGTGCACTCATGCCATGCAACATCTGCAGAGGCCAGAAGAGGGAGTTGGATCCCCTGGACCTGGAGTTACAGATGGTTGTTAGCTGCCTTGTGGGTGCTGGGAATTGAACCTGGGTCCTCTGCAAGGACAGCCTTAGAGGTATCTTTTGTAGACAAGTGTTGTTGATAATTTTATGTGACTTCTACTATAAGTGAACAGGCACACACACACCTGACGTCTATTGGCATACAAGTTTAGACAGCGTTTTACAGATGCACAAAATATATTTTAAAATGTTTTCTTTTTCTCTTAGCGTGAGTGAGCTATTCTACATTGTGCAAATATTTTAAAAATTCATGCTGTATATGGTAAATATATACATATATTTGTGTCAATTTAAAAAGCAATTAATTGTCAATTAAATGTAGTTAACTAATTAAAAACCATGTTCTGAGTTTTTGTCCTTGCAGTGAGAATGTAAAAGATAAAACCACTTTGGAAAACAGTTTAGCAGTTTCTTTAAAAGTGTCGATGCTCTTTGCTGCCCTCCAGAACTTGATGATGAGACCTCATTGCTGAAGACAGCATAGACTTTGGTCACAGGACATGGATGAATCAAGTTGGTCCTGACCAGGAGCTTCCTCCCTGCTGTCTAGCTCTCATGGTACTGGAGGTTGTGAGGCAGGCTGCTGGGGGATAAAAGTCATCAACTGTCTCACCCTGTGAACTCCGTGCACTACAACAGCATCAGGCATGGCCAGACAATAGGTGCAATAGTGGCACAAATGTTATGGGGTAACCCACTGCTTTATTTTATTTATTAGTTTTATTTTATGTGTATGAGTGTGTTGCCTGTATGTATGTGAGTGCACCTGTGTCATGCAATGCCACAGAGGTCAGAAGAGGGCTTTGGATTCCCCTGGAACTGGAGTTAAGTACGGTTCGTAGCCACCATGTGGGTGCTGGGAATCAAACCCGGGTCCTCTGCAAGAGCAGTCAGCACTCTCAACTGCCGAGGCATCTCTCCAGCCCCCCAGCTGCTTTCTGATTGGAGTAAAGGCCCACCCCATGGGAGGATACACATGCCTGGTGCTGTAAGTCTGGCCAAGAACCTGTGGTTGGGGAGCTCACAGGACCCAGGGGGAACCTACCACTATTATTCTGTTAAATGGGTATAGTATCAAACTGTCCTCTCAATTATTGTCTTTGTACACATAGATTGGTGCAATTCTCAGGCCTCATCAGAAAAGTTTCTTTGTACAGTGGATGGTGGTTAACAAAGAAACTCACAACTGGTCAACATACAAAGAGTTAGACCGTGCAATGTTCAGTCACAAATGGGATGTCTATGTCACCATGCCTGAGGCTCAGAGGACATCACAGAAGAGGGAGTGGAAAGAGCCAGAGGTTGGGGGGAGGTCATGACAGGACCAGAGCACTCAGGAACCCACAGCAGCTGTGGTGACCTGCACAAGACCTGCACAACGTCAGTCAACATTCTAGTATGAACGGGGAAGAGGTTCATGAGCCCCCGACCTCTAACTAAGGAGCTGTGACAGTTCCTTCTGGGGAGGGAGAGTCAGTTTTCTTTAAGAGTGTGGATCCTGGTAGGTTGACCACAGTCCAGGATGCCTCCTGATACCCTTTCAGAAGTATGTGGACAGTATAAACTGTACTCAGTGGGTTATAAAAAATAAAAAAGGAGGACGTGAGGTTGGGAAGGAGGCAGATGGAGCTGGGAGGAGTTAAGGGAGGAGTAAAGGGTGAATATGATCAAAGTACATTGTATGCTGCCCTAGAGAGACAGTGCAGTGGTTAAGGGCACTTGTTGCTCTTGTAGAGGACCTTGGTTCTGTTCCCAGCATCTGCTTGACGGCTCATATCTGCCTGGCCTTCTAAGTCCAGTTCCAGGAGATTCAAAGAAGTCCCCTTCTGGCCTCCTGGGGCACTAGGCACACATGTGGTACACATACATCATGCAGGCAAACACTCATATACACGAGAAAAATGTTTAAAAATTTAAAAATACACTGTATGCATGTATGAAAATTTCAAAGAATTAATAAAAACACATACAAATTTTTAAGTGTAGCTGTGCCTGTCCTGTGATGTGGCCCTTCTTCTCCCAAGTCCCAGTGCACATCAGTGGAGAAGGATGGGTTCTACCTGAAGCTGTGTTCCATAAACGCCTAGCTGGTTCGTGTGCATCAGTCCTGAGCTGCCTGTCACAAGAAGCTTTGGTAGGTGTACTGTGGGGGTTGGAACATGGCTTCCCAGCAATCACTGCCTTGCAGCCATCAAGCCTGGATTTTACTTCCACTGTGAAAAATGAAACAGAAAACAGGGGCAAACTCTATGGTGTGCCCACAGAGAGAAAGGCCGCTCAGTGACACAAAGGGAGGAGCCGTTTGTCACATACAACCTGGATGGGTCTGAGAGGGATCATGTTAAGGGAGTTCATGGCACAGGTCCCCATTTATCTCAGACTGCAGAGTGAGGATCCACAGAGACAAACCTGTAGCTTCCTGGGGGAGGGAAAGGCACTTGGAGGGGGAGCAGATGAGCCACAGGAGCTGGGGGTGGAGCTGGGGATTGACCATCCTGATGGTCTCTTGGATCTCCGCCCCCCCACCCCCGTCCAAATGTACCCCACTATGCACCTTAAATGCACACCACTGATGGCGTGGCCATTACAGCTGCCTTTGATAACACCCAGGGCATCTGCCAGTCATTATTCAGATTAGCGTCTCTGCATTGGCTGCCGGAGTACGCCCTGGCATGGACGCCCTGGAGTTAAATGGAGCAGTCCTGGAGAGAATTCCGGTTCTTTCCGGGTCTCTACTATTCATGGAGGTTGCCATATGTGTGTGGTAATCTTTGCTCATTTTTGTCATCATTTCTGTAAATGGATTTTCTAGAAATGGAATTGTTGGGTCAATGATATGCACAGTTTAATTTCTAAATGATGCTGTTCAACTGCTCTGTAAGATTTGAAAAAACAACCTAAATAGACAAGAATAACCTGAAAGCGTCGCCCTGATGTTCTTGTTGGTTGGCAGGGAGTGAAAGCTCATCCCCCGACGCCCTCGGCAATACTGCCCCATATAAGAGGGCCGACACCCTACTAGAACCGCCCTGCTAATGGGATGGTTGACCCTATTTGCTCCAGGTCAGTGGTGTAGCTACGGCCAGTTGCCATGTGAGCAGGTCTCTCTTCTTGGGAGATCCACCAACAGAAATGGGTAGACTTCTCATTCATGTGAGAGGAGCTCAATTTGTAAAGCGGCAAATCGGAGAGACCACTGCAGATCTCCGCACATTCCCGTTCCCGGCCCACATCTGTCTGCCACAGCATGCACAGCCAGATGTGCAAGGTCAGAGGGAATACCGACCAAGACCTGCAGTCACAGTCCTACAGGCTCCGCTTCCCTCGCCCTGTCTCACAGATGTGAATTCCTGGCCACGGGCTGTTTTGTCTGTGTTATGCATGATTCTGCTGGCTGCACTTGACCTTTGACTCAAAGTTCTGAGATGTAAATTTGCATAGCAAATTTGCTCTGAGCCCTGGTAACTGCCCACATTCGTCCACAGCTCAGCCAGCCCAGTCGAGGGGCTGCTGCTCCTCTCTGAGCACTGGACTGACTGATTTTCTTTCTCTTGCCTGAACAGAACCAGAGTGGCTTCTGGGGAGTTTTAAAGCCGGGGACATTCTTCTTCCTACAGCCCCTTTCCTCGCTCTCTGCCTCCAAACTTGAAGGTGACAGTCAGGCTTTGTGGCCTGCGACCCGCAGACCAGGCAGGTGCTCCAGTCTCATCTCGAAGGCATAGTCACTTCCTGCCAGGACAGGCAGGCCCAGTGGGAGAAGCTCAAAGTTGAACCATGAGAGTCTGCTGAAGGACTCCCTTCTCTGGCTCTGGTTCCTTTATTCATGGTAAAATATCACTTGGAAGGCAAACCACACTTCTCACTTGTCCCAAGCCTGTTCCTGCAGTTCAAGCTAGACATTCTTATTTATTAATTATTTTAGACAGGGTCTCCCATAGCTCCTGCTGGCCTGAACTCACTATATAGACCAGGTGACCACTGTAGCACAGAGATCCACCTGTCTCTGCCTCCCAGGTACTGGGATTAAAGGCATGCATGACCATGTCCAGTGTCCTTGTTTTTCTTTCCTGTTTCTCAAATTGCATACCTGCCACGGAGACTAGGACTGCAGGCTTGCTTTCAGGGACATAATGGAATTAAGAGCACAAGTTTTTTTTTTTTTTTTATATGTGTATGCGTGTATTGCCTGCATGTAGGTAAGTGCGTCCTGTGTTGTGCGGTGCCTGCGGAGTTCAGAAGAGGCTTTCGGATCCCCTGGGCCTGGAGTTACGGACAGTTGTTAGCTGCCATGTGGGTGCTGGGATTCGAGCCCAGGTCTTCTGTAAGAACAGCCAGTGCTCTTAACGGCTGAGCCATCTCTCCAGCCCAAAGAACACGGTTTTTTAACTGCTAGTGTTAGCTCCTAAGATAAGCATTTCCAAACATTTGCAGAGACTTCTGAGAAGACGAAAGTCTACAACTATGGAGAAATGATATTTGGTTCAGTTTTTTCCCTGGTGTAAGTAAATGGGGGAATGGAGCCATTTTGTGCTTACGGAGAAAACCCCAATTCGGGTGATGGGCAGGTGGTCTGTGAGCGGCCTGCAGGATGCGTGTCCTCTCCCAGCAACACGCTGCCTCAGCGGGGCTGTTGATAAGCAGACAAGTCTGATAATGTTTGAGAGGTGGTGCTAAGAGGGCAGCAGAATGAGCGCAGCCCAGGCTAGCCCTTCCTCCACCCTCTTCTACACCGGCGCAGCCACTCTACAGAACAAGGGCCACCAGCAGGGCCAGGGCCAGAGTTCTTCACCTTGAGGCAGAGTCTCTCCCTGGCCTGGAACTTGCCAGTTAGGTTAGACTGGCTGGACAGTGAGGCTCAGGGATCTGCCTAGCTTCACCTTCACGGTGCTGGGATTGCAAGCACATACCACTAGGCTTTTTTTTCAGTGCGAGGGGTCAAACTCAGGCCCTCCTTTTCATAAAGCAAGCACTTCACTGACTGAACCATCTCCCGAGGCCTCTCCCTCCCCAGTTCTCTCTACAACTTTCCAACTGGTCCCACTGTGAGTCTTTACACCAGAGACAGGGCCAATGTGGGAGCTCAGGGCCTCTACCATCATCTTCTGAGAACTTGCTACTGGACACAGGCCAGCACAGCAATAGCCTCCCTGTTCATGAAGTCTCTCCCATGATGCACTGAGCTGCTGGCCTTCGAGAGGAATCTGGATTTCCAGTCTGGAGCTGATATTATCTCCCCTGGTGCACACACACTGGACCTCAGACAGGCAGAGTGACTCTGGTGGTTCAAGAATGGGTGGTCACGGGGTACACAGAGAACCCATGTAGAAGCACGCAGGGGATGACCCAGCTACAAGAGAAATAAGGTCATCACAGATGGCAGCTCTACCTTGGTGTCTTAGGCAAGCCCTTGCTTGCTCTGAGTGCCTTGTGCAGCCGCCTAGGGAGGGCACCTTGTCTGTGATGGATCCTGAGGAGCCCCAGGAAGGGGCAGACCAAGAAAACATAAGGACAGCAGTCCAGGTACTAAGAGAAAAGTCCAACATGCTTTGGGTGATGGTGATAGGTGACACATTTGAAAACTGTCAGTGGAGGGAGAAGGGAAGAAGAGAATGGACAGGAAATGTTCCTGAGCTTGAAATGTGAACAGCGAGGATAGTCGAGAAACGCAGTAACGTGCTCAAGAGAATTTTCAAAGTAAGATGCAGACTAAGTAAGGTGCAGACTCATCAATCTCTTTCTTTTCAATAATATTTTTATTGATTCTTTGAGACTTTCATACAGTGTAGCTTGATTACATTCAGACCCACCCTCCCTCCCAGGCCTCTCTCGTCACTTCATGTTCTTTATTAATTTTTAAGCCCTGTCTAGTCTAATACGCGTTCCCCAAATGCTCTTTGAATATGGGAGGTTCACATGGAGCTTGGTCAACCTAAACCATGTCACACCCTAAAGAAAGCTGACTGTCCCTCTTCCAGCAGCTATCAATCAGTTGCCAATGGTTCTCAGTCAAGGTGGGGCTTCTTGCCCAGCTCTCCCATCCTTGCTGGGTTTTTGTCAGATTTGAGCTTGCTCAGGTTTTACGCATGTGGTCATAAGTGTCAGGAGTTCACATGTGTAACTGCCCTGCTATCTTGTGGTCATCTACCATCTCCAGCTCTTATAATCTTTCAATCTGAGTCTTGAAGGGCGAGAGCGTGATATATGTGTCTCATTTAGGGCTGAACACTCTGCAGTCTCTGTCTCTTATTATCTGCACACTGACCAGTTGCGCGTCTCTGTGTTAATCTCCATTTGCCAAAAACAGAAACGTCTCTGCTGAGAGCTGAGAGACGACTAATCTACGGCTGCAACGAAAGTCATTACGAGTCGATTTAACGTTATGTCCACAGAGCAGAACAACAGCAGTGGTTTCTCCCCTAGACCTGTGACCCGTCTGGCCACTGGTTCTTACTGTTGTACCTGTGGGCATATCTTGCCAGGCCAGTTGTCACTGGATCTTCCAGGGTTCACATCTGGGTAAGGCTGGTGATGACTTTTCTCTCCTAGGAACATGCACACACCTTCCAGCACTATGAAAGCTAGCCGTAGGGATGACGCTTCATGGTCAGTACCAGCTTGATTTCCCCTCCAACTCACATACACAGCGTCTTCAGCAATAGAGCCTCACTGTTAAGTTCTGATGGGTAACCATGGCCAATGGCAATAGTCTTGTCTGAGGGTCTGTGGATCACCCTGGCCAAGCATTTCAAAAAGGAGGCTGTTCCTGGAATTGGCCTTTTTATTTGCTAGTCTGTGGTGTCTGCCAGGGCTGCTGTCCCTCTGCTACAGGGTAGCGCCATTTAAACTCTTCTTACATGTGTATAGAGTTCCAGCAGCTTCTACGGCAGAAGGTTTCCACAGGACTTTTCCAGAAGGCCTTAGTGTCATTCTGCCTTATGCTCCTTCGTCCATCCTGCCCTTCCACTATCTGCCCCATTTCCTTTTATCTTTTACTTCCCTGGTTGGATTTATTCAATGTTTTGAGGTGAATGGGGTGTTTGTTACTGGTGTATAGAAAGGCTACTGATGTTTGTGTGTTAATTTTGTAACCTGCTATTTTGCTGGATGTGTTTATCAACTTTAGGAGATTTCTGGTGCAGTCTTTAGGGTCTTTTTAAAAAAATATTTTATTATTTTTTATTTTATTTTACATGTATGCGTGTATTGCCTGAATGTAGGCACGTGCAATACCCCTGGAGGGCAGAAGAGGGCGTCGGATCCCCTGGAACTGGAGTTACGGACTGTTGTTAATTACCATGTGGGTGCTGGGATTCAAACCCGGGTCTTCTGCAAGAACAGCCAGTGTTCTTAACCGCTGAGCCATCTCTCCAGCCACTAGGGTCTCTTATGTATAGAATCATAGTATCTGCAAATAAGGCTATTTCTTCCTTTCTAACTTGTTCTGTTGCTCCAAGACTTCAGGCATGATGCTGAGCAGGAGTGGAGAGAGTGGACATCCTCATCTTGTTCCTGACTTTAGTTGAGGTGCTTTGACTTTTTCTCCATTTGGCATGATGTTGACTGTGGACTTATTCTATGTTGCCTCTATTATGCTGGCATACGTCTCTGTGTTCTTAGTTCCCCATGAATTTTATCATGAAAGGATTTCAGAGGCCTTCTCTGCATCGCATGAGATAGTCATGTGATTTCTCTTTCAAAGTCTACATGTAATGAATTACAGTCATGGCTTTGTCTATGTCCCCTGCATCTGTGGGATGAGGATAACTTGATCATGATGTGTGCTTTAGATCACGTTGTAAGTACTTTATTGAGACTTTTTGAATCTATGTTCCTCAGGGAGATTGGTCTATAATTTCATTTTATATCTGGTCTTTATCTGTTTTTAGTATTAAAGTAAAACTGGGCTGATGAAAAAGAAAGTGTTTTCTCCTCTCCCATTTTACAGACGAATCTGAAGAGCTTTGCTTTTACTTCTTCTCCAAGGGTTGGCAGAATTCTGCAACGAATCCATCTGACCCCGGCTCTTTGTAGTGGGTGATATTTAATTACTGCTTCTACCTCACTGGTTGTTATGGGTGTGTTCAAATTGTTGATTTCATTCTGCTGTAAGTTTGGTAAGCCACATACATATTTTTTCATTAATTTCTTTTCTTTCCCAGTTTAGTAGAATACAGATTTTAATGTTCATCCTTATGATTCTTTGAAGCTCCCCAATGTCTGTTGTAATGTTTCCCTTTTTGTCTCTGACTGTATTAGTTTGGGCTATTTCTTCTGGTTGTATTGGCTAAAAGTTTGTCCATCTTGTTAATCTTTTCAAAGAACCAATTTTTCATTTCATTGATTTTATTTTTTTCTTTTCTAGATCATTAATTTCAGTCCTTATTTCGTTTCTTTCACTGTGCTCTTTAAGGTGACGTTTGTTTTGATTTTCCAAGGCCTTTAGGTGCATCATTAAGTTAATATGAGATCTCTAATTTTCTTTTTTTTCACTTATTATTTCATTATGCTTTTGAAATCCTTTGCCCAATCATAAATCACTATTAAACCTGTGTTATTTAGTAGCAATTTAGTGTTAATTAATTTTTACAAACTATTTTGTTTTCTCTTAGAAGATGATGTCTGTTTTTCTCCAAGATGTTGCTCAAGCTGGTCTCAAACTCTTAACTCGAGTGATCCTTTCATCTCGGCCTTCTAAGTAGCCAGTGCTGCAGGGCACACCATTGTGCTTTCCTGGGCTACATTTTTCTAACTTGCTGGAGACGTTCTGATCATGACAAACGCTGTAGTAAACTCTTCCTTTGTGGGCGGCTTTCAGCGTGTGAGTGACGTTGTAGAACTCTCATCACCCAGGTGGTCATATTCATCCTGCACCTCAGTACCATCCTCCTCATGCAGCTCCCGAGCCCCACCAGCACAGCTCCCATCACGCTGGACTGCCGCATCAGCGCAGGGCTGCGAGCCCTCCTGCAGAGCTGTGGCTGGCTTCTTCCCTCCACCGGTGGTGTCTCATTCCTCCGTTCCCTTCACTTTGGAAGCCACAGAGGTGTTCCCATGTGTGACAGAGTGTCGGGGGCACCTGCAGCTTAACACCTTGCCAGCCTCTTGGTAAAGCCTGCCTTTGTGAAGAATCAGACGGCCCTGCTTGCTGATTTCATGAAAACGGCCTATCTCATCCACGTCACCTTCAGCACCCCCTTCCACTTTACCGTCTGCTAAATCCTTGGGACACAAGGTGCCAAGCCAAGCATCTTCTTCAACACGTAGATTGCCTTTTCTTTTGGAGAGATGGCAAAGGCTTCGGGTTCCCCGTCTACTTCAGGCTCCAAATCAGAACTAGAAAGCACACGTCCTGTCGACCGCTGCTTCTCGGTTGCCCTGGAATCAAACTGCAGTGCTTTATCAACTTTACTGCCCTGGGCCAGCTGGGTGGGAAGAAGCCGTGGTTCCCTGGGAAGCCTGGCTCACTGAGCTTCTTCTGAGCTAGGGACAGCAACCTTGAGTCTTCCCGGCCATGCTAGATGACAGCTGCCTCAGGGGCAGAAACTGGCTCACATCAGTAGACTTGCACACTTCCAGCCTCACATTGTTGTGGCTTTTACCAATTGAATCTCAGGTATCACCTTCTGTGGAGGTGACAGGAAATGAGGAACAGACCCATAGCCATTCCTTTCTTTACCCAAGTTGATCTCCACCCCAGCACTGACTTCATGGTCTCTTTGGTTCCTACAGCCCTCATCACACTGCTCCCTCAGAAGCCTGGCTCTGGGCTCCTCTATGTCATAGCCACCCGTTAAAGTGTTACACATGCACTTCTGCCTTCATAGCCCAGGCCGGAGAATGCAGTGCCCCATCCACTCTCACTTCCGCTCCTTCCGAGGCCCCATTAAACAGACTGTGACTAGGAGGTCTCATTCCTTGGATCTGCCTCAGCTGAGCCAAAGAGGAAGCCCATTCATTCATCTTTCCTGGGAATGTTGAGTCCAGCGGTACCACTGTATGAGGCCCAGCCAGCAGCTTGTGAGGGGAAGTCTTGGTGTGTTTTCACCCTGCTCAGAAGTGTGAGTTGCCTTCATTTCCTTTCTATTTATAAAGCTGTCACTAGGATGGAATTGTGCAGGTGGATGGGATTTTGGAATTGGAGGCCAGTGGCTTGCTATGACAGGCAAGGGAGATGGCCACGTTACAAATGGGGGAGGCATATTTTGTGCCCAAGAGCCTGGAAAAGATGGACTTCTGTTGCTGAAAACCACTTCTGGAAAGCCAGGATTCTGGAACTGGGGGTCTGATGGTGTCGGCCCAGCATAAGTCAGTCTGACGCTGTTGGGGAAGTATCAGCTCTTCTTGGAAGATGCACTTATCGTCCGGTCCAGCTAGTTGCTCAGGAGTGAGGAGACCTGGAGTGCCTCTTGTCTCTGATTTTCTGATGTAGGCATTTAGTGTCATAAACTTTCCTCTTAGGACTGACTTCCTTGTGTTTCATAGATTCTGGTATGTCGTGTTTTCATTTTCATTCAATGCTAAGAAATTTTACATTTCATTTTTTATTTCTTCCTTTACCCAATTTTCATTTAATAATGCAGTGTTCAGTTTCCATGAGTTTATGCACTTTCTATAGTTTCTACTGATATCAGCTTCCTTCCTTTGTGATTAGATAGACTGTAGAACATTATTTCAAATTTCCTGTATTTGTTGAGACTTGCTTTGTGTCCTAAAGTGTGGTCAGTTTTGGAGCAGGTGCATGGGTTGCTGGGAAGAATGCATATTCATATGTGTTTGCGTAGATTATTCTGTAGGTATCTGTTTAGTCCATCTGAGTCATGATGTCATTTACTTTGTTTAAAGATGCCTATCTATTGGTGACATCCTGTGACACTGAAGTGACATTGAAGTCACCCACTCTCTTGTGTTGTGATTAATCTGTGTTTTTTGATCTAATAGTATTTTAAAATAAAATTTGGTGCTCCTGTGTTTGGTGTGTAGATATTTGGGCTTGTAACTTCCTGTTGGTGGACTTTTCCCTTAATGGCTCTGAAGTGTCCCTCCTGTTTGCTTCTGATTAGTTCTGGTTTGAAGTCTACTTTGTCAGATATTAGAGCATCCATGCCTGCTTGTTTGGAACATTTGTTCCGTTCTTTTTCCCTAAGGTGGTGTCAATCATTGATAGTGAGGTGTGTTTCTTGGAGACAACAAAAAAGATGCATTCTCTTTTCTAACTCAGTTTACTGGTTCAATCTCTTTCTTGGGGAACTGAGGCCATTTTCATTAGGGGCCAGGACTGTGGCATTTGGACTTTTGGGGAGAGGTGTTATTTTGTTTTCTCATGTTGCTTCTACTTCTGCGTTGGGATTTCCGTATCCGGAGTTAGTTTGTTGGTTGATTTTTTTTTTCTTCCTCTTTTGTTCAAGTCGCCTTCCTTCTTTTGGTGGGAGCGTTTACAATGTTCAGGATGGGGCTAAGTGGGACCACGTGTTTGTCAGGCATTGAGGGCTAGCCTCTATCCCAGGCCTTCTACTTAACAACTGTAGTCTGGTGCCTGCAGTGTCTTTATCAAGGAGCTTGGAAGGGGTTTTCCCTAGCAGTGTGGACTGATCCTGGTCTTAAGGCCAGATGGAACAGCTGAAGTGTCCCAATTAGGTAGCTGGCAGGACTCTGGTGCCCTGGAGGGTGGGACAGACTGGGGCCTCCTGGCAGTTGGAGGACTCTGTAGTGGGTTGTGGGGTGGAGTCTGATGAATCGCAAAGGATGGCATAAGGGCCAGAAGGAATCTGCAGTCCCTGGCAAATGGTAACAGGGTTTAGGGGTGACCTGAATGGAGGAGGGCAGCATTGGGGCACAGGCAGCCTACTTGGGTCGCTGGGACAGGTAGGGTGACTGGAGAGTCCCTGGTGGGGCCGTGGACTTGGGTCTATGAGTCCCAAATAGGAGGAGAGGGCACAGGAAGAGGTGGTGGTCTCTGGCAAGCAGTGATAGAGTTTGGGGGTGGCCCAGATGGAGGGGATCTGGCATGGGTGTATTGGCAGCTTACCTGTCTCTGGGCTATGTGGGGTAACTGGAGAGTCCTTGGGACTCATTGATCTCTTGATTGACGATTCGTTCATCCAATCAGAAGCTTAGTTAGAGCTACTGTATTTCAGGCAAATGTCCCTCTGTGGATTTTCTAGCAGGAGAGACAAGCATTAGTCAAATCATGACATGAACAAGCAAGCACATGGCTGTGGATGGTGCCACGTACCTGAGTGGCTTACACACGACAAAGCACATGGCACACGGAAAGATCCTGAGGTGGGAGGGACCAGTGAACGTCCCAAGGGGCTGCAGGGACCTCAGCATGCCACTTGGTCTTTGGGATCTTTTTTAAAAAGTTCTTTTTTAAAAATTTTATGTATATGAGTATTTGTCTGCATGAGTGTACATGCAGTTGTGTGCACAATGCCCACAGAGACCAGAAAATGGTGTCGGATCATTTGGAACTGGAGTTATTGACCAGTGTTAGCTGTCATGTGGGTGCTGGGAACCCCACCTGGGTCCTCTGGCAGAGCAGCCAGTGCTCTGAGCCACTGAGCCGTCTCCAGGTCTTGTCTTTTGGATCTTGGTCGTAGGAGAAGAAGGCCACTGAGGGCAGAAAGCCAGGCAGAGGCATGATCTCATGGGCTGTTCTAAGGACCCTTCTCCACGGTGGACGCATGGGTCGTGAACGGGTTCTACTGGGCATGAGCAGGTGCTGTGACAGGTGCCGTTAAGCTGTCCTCTCTCAGGTCTTCACCTTCAGCTCTGGTTCAGCCACAAGGGAAGGAGCCCAGCAACACCTGTTCCCGGGTTGACTTTCCAACTTTACAAATGCAAATTAAGATGCTTATCTGCTCCAGGAAGACCTGGCATGTTTAGACAACCATTACTCCTTCAGCGCCTGCCTGGGATGTCAGTGACACTACCTCACATAGAACGGGCACTCAGTCCACAGGGGAGGCGTTACAAAATGGCCACCTCCCCATCTGACCCAAACAGTATAACGTATGTGTTCAGGACTTAGAAAATGGAAGTCAATTAGAACAGAAGGCTGTTAAATTAAGTATTCCTATTGTGTTTGTCTGACAGGCAATGTTGAACGTGGGAGGGGAAGGGACCTCCTGCCAGCCTGGCTCTCTCTTTTCTGTGGAGGTAGGAGCTTGGTTAGCCTTCCTGACCATCCTTGAAGTTTCCTGGTGACATGGTAAGATGGAGGCTCCCTGACAGTCCGACCCTGATCTGTTACAGGAACGGTGTTTGGGGAGTTCTCAGGGTGGGTGCCTTGCAGCTGGGTTGCTGGGGCACTGTGTGGCTCTGTGGAGGGAGGATAGACGGGGGAGCCTTGTTCCTTCCGACTCTGCATAGGAGCACAGAGTGTCATGGACTAGGAGGCCTGAGCCACTTGGAAAGACCCTGCTCCGAGGCCTTCCTCTGTGCTGTCAGTTCTCCATTGCCGTCTACAAGGATATTCCTGAAAAACAAAAATGATTGTGGACCATGGGACTGGAGAGGTGGCTCAGCGGTCAAGAGCACTGGTTGCTCTTGCAGAGGACCCAGGTTTGATTCCCAGCACTCACATGGCGGCTAACAACCACTCCAGTTCCGGGGGATCTGAATCTGACACCATCTTCTGACCTCCTCTGGCATTGCATGACACAGGTGCACTCACATACATGCAGGTAATACACTCAAACACACACACACAAAAACATTTTAAAAAACGATTGTGGACCGTAAGACAGGACTTTCTTCCATCCAAGCGAAGAGCAAAGTACAAAGCAGTAATGATGTGTTTCATGACTCTTCCTGCTGAGACACAGAAACATCTGCTTCCCCCAGACAGAACACCAAGAGATCAAAGAAATGATTCTGACATCTTGCTTGATGAACCAGTGAGGTTATCTGGGCCCCGGGAGCAACGGCAAAGGGTTACTTTCAGGAGCATCAACACGGAGGAGCACTCTGATGTGTTTGCCACTCCTTGGGCAAGGGGAGGGGCATTTTGAGTCTCCTCCTTCCTCTATCCTTCCACCAGGAAATGATAACAGCACCATCTCATGAACATCTCCAGTGGGTGAGCACAGCTTCTCTGATCCCAGATGTCCACGGTCATGTCCAACCAGGAGGAAACAGCCATGTAACATCATCCTTTAAAAAAAGCACTAAATAGGGCTGAGAGATGGCTCAGCGGATATCCACGCTTGCCCTGCAAGCATGAAGACCTGACTTCAAAGCCTGACTAAGGAGTACCCAGGTAAAAAGCTCGGCACGGCTGTAGAGCTTTTTGTGTCTATAATCCCAGCATTGGAGGGTGGAACCAGGAGGATCCTGGGAGCTCACTGGTCAGCCAGCATAGCTGAACCTGCAATCACTGTCACAGGAAATATGTTGGAAAGTGATAGACGATGTCCTCTTCTGGTCTGCAATATGCACACATGAGTACAGGCATCTGCACACACAGATGCATAACACACACACACACACACGCAGCAAAAAATAAATAACCCTCCTGCAATGCTTGACTTTTGTCAGTGACAGGATTATAATCACCCAGCTGATGAACTTCTGGGCACATCTGTGAGGGAGTTTCTAGATTAGGTTAATTGAAAAGGGAAGACCCAAATGTAGGCAGCCAGACCATCTCATGGGCTAGCGTCCCAGACTGAATGAAAGGAGACAGCGAGCTGAGCTCTAGCATCCATCTCTCTCTGCTTCCGGACTGTGCATGCAACGTGCCCAGCTGCCTCACACGTCCAGGGCCGCAAAGCCTTCCTTCCTTAAGCTGCCTTTGTTGGGCACTTTTTCACAGCAATGAGAAAAGCAATCAATCCACCTCATTTGATTGTTTAGACCAGAAAAATATTTCAAATGGTTATTCAATGTCCCACTCCATCTTCTGCACAGCCACAGCACAACAGAAATATTATGGTATTGTGATGGGACAGACAGACATACAGACATGGCTAGGACTTGGCGTTTGTCAGGCGACATGCTCAAATGTGTGACTTTAAGACAAGAGGGACTATGTCAGTCTCCATTTTTTTTCCAGTGCTGAGGGTTGAACCCAGGGCCTCCCACATTCTAGCCAAGGGCTTCAGTGCAACCCTCACCCCGGCCTGCACTATCTCCTTTGATGCTAGAGCTACAACCCAGCTTCCTCTGCCTAAACGATGCTCCTTCCAGAAGAGACACAGTTTACTCGTGTGGACAGACACAACTGAAGGCAGCAACAGTTTGCGTATTCTTAGAAAGGAAGTGATGGATAGTTCCGGCATGAGAGGAAGAGGAGAATGATGGCTCCAAGTGGTGGGGCGTCGGATTTCTGGGCTGGGTGTTGAAATTCAAGCAAGGGTTGAGACAAATGAGAGGAAATGTTTGCAGTCCCCTGACAAATAGCAACCCCGATGAATTTTTCATGCATGCTGGATGAGGAAGGTGGCTTGGCGGCTTTCAAAATATTTCTTTGCTCGCAGAAGTGGCTAACATATGATCATCATCCCCTTCGGAGTGTCTGAGAGCAGATGGTGTCTCTTTGTGAAGACGGGAGGCTGGGAATGGCTGAGGATGGGCCGGGTAGCGCTGGTCACCTGGGAGGCTAGCCGCAGCCCTGGCTGGCCAGAACATTCCAGGGTCCAGGTGAAAGGCTATTCCCCCAAGTATTCAGAGGAAGCAGTAACTCACTGCAGGGAGTTTTGCTGCTGTCGTACATAGGTTCTCAGTTTCCAATTCAAGCAACTTCCAGAGAAGCTTGGAGCAGTTAACGTTCATTCTGGATGAATGAGGTCACCAGCTGGAGAGCCAGGCCCCAGCTTGATCCTGCAGACCCAGGAGGACGCTGTAAGTATTTGCTGATGAGACAGACAGAAAGGCCTGAGCGTGTAAGCCTGACGGGGTGGCTCTTGGCTGGGCACTGAGCGGCAAACCGGAGTTTGCTGCTCTGTGCAGTACGGACTCTTTGGAGCATGCTGGGTGTACTTAGGACAGACAACCAGTCATCTGAAGAGACGCTGTGTCAGTTACAGAGAAGCTCACGTCACCTTCTCCCTGCAGGGCTCGCAGTGTGAAGCCCGCACAACCACAGCTCCACCTTCTCTCCTGGCTCCCACTGAGCCCGACAAGGGGAGCAGGTGAGACTCAGTGAGGCTTGCTGTGCACCCGGCCCCACCCCTACCTCGTCCTCCTCGCACCCTGATGCTGTGCTTGTCACTAAACTTCTTCCCCAGGGGGAAGTAAACATCTACTCCTTCTTCTAAGGTCCAGTTTCACCAAAGTTCACTCTAGGGAACCAGTGAGTTTATCAGGCTCATTTACAGAGCATGGCTGAGGGGTTCCAGGCAGGAGCCACTGGAAGGTCTACCCCCAACATGGATGATGAACCCATGGCTATGAAGATGGTGCCCCCTCTTCCAGTCCAGCCACACCCATATATTCCAGTTTTTCTGTAAGACCATGGCACAGTGAGAGTAGACTGGCATACTGCAGGCCGGGAGGAGGGACTGGGTACTCCTCTGCGGATTCCATGACCCTGGGAACTTCAGCACTCAACAGACCCAGCTGGGACAACATTTGCAAACAGGCACAGTTGGACCCCCAGGGACTGTGGCATTTGGGCTCAGAGGATAATCCTGTACAACAGCATTTTCATGGACTGCAGTGCGATCCAGACATCCTCAGAACAGGCCTAACCGTGGCTCCCCAGCTGCTGCTGGCCAGCCAGAAAGGTGCACAGCCATCTTGGAAGTAAACAAACACCTCCCAGGGCTCTTGGGAGCAGCTCTGAGGCCCAGACGTTTCCAAGTGACTTTACAGACTTAAAGCAAATCCATATCACCTTCCCTGAGAGTGGGAATTACAGTTCTAGAGGCGGTGGTTAATCTTTATTCTCAACTAATTGTCAGCTAGGAGACAGGTCTGGGAGGGCATTTCCTGGAAGGGTTAGCAGAGGGGAGAAGGTTCTCCCAGACAGCGGGTGGCACCTTCTGGTGGAGGCTGGGCTGGAAAGACGACTAGAAAAAAGGAGTTCAGCTTGCCCTCCTGCTTCTGCTTCCTGTCAGTGCTGCACCTGCCCCATGGTTACGGTTGCTGGGCCATCCTGCCATCCTTGTTAGCATCGGAACTCGGCTTCCTCCGCCTTCCAACCCCAACAGCAGACCAGCGGCTCTCCAGGAAATCTCCCAGCAGTTCAGGACTGCTGAGGCATCCAGCCTGGCGGACTGAGGAGCTACTGGGTTCCCGGCCTCTTTGCCATAGAGACTGCCATTATTGGATGACCCAACCCTACTGTGCAATCCAATCTAACAAACCGGCTTTATAACACGTATCCATTATCGAGAACCCCTCCTAACACACCAGGAAAGCCTCTGTCAAGGCAATGGCAGCCCAGCACATGGCCTGAATCATAAACCCTACACCCTTCAGAAGCAACCAGAACCCTGGGGATTCTCCCCACACCACTCCCTCTCAGGTGTGCAGGGTGAGGCGGGGTCTGCGGGAACTCTTGCAAGACCCGTCTACTGGGAGATGGACAGAGCTTCGATGATTGACGCTGTTCTGCCGCCGATGCCGGTTCCCACCACTGTCCCGTCCATTTGGCTACAACTGGACAGTTTCTGAGATGGACCTGGGAGAAGAGGACACTTGAGGGAGCGGCAACGAGGATCACGATGCCTGCTTCAACTTTCACTGTTCATGTTACCCTGAGAGTTTTTACCAAGCACATGTGATAATTCTACTTTCATAAGAATTAGGACTGAAGGGGCTGGAGAGATGGCTCAGCAGTTAGGAGCACTGGCTGTTCTTGCAGAAGAGCCAGGTTCAAATCCCAGCACCCACATGGCAGCTAACAACAGTCTGTAACTCCAGTTCCAGGGGATCCAAAGCCCTCTCCTGTCTTCCATGGGCACAGGTGCACTTACATACATGCAGGTATAACACTCACACAAATAAAATAAAAATCAATAAATCAAGAAGAAAATTTTAAAAAAGAATTAGGAATGAGATAACTTCCCTGGATAACACCTAGGAACACCTGGACCAGGACTCCTTACGTTGACTCTATCCAGCTGGAGCAAAGAGAGCCTGTAGTGTGCGAGACATTGGCACAGCACCCTGTGAACTCAGCCATCATGCCCTGGGTGCCCAAGATGACTGGCAGCACATCAGGGCGGTATGTCTTATTGATCACATGTCAGTAATCTGAGAGGTGTCACCTAGTGGGGGCTTTCTGAGGCTGGTTTCCCCCAAGACCTTTAGAGGGTTCTAGGGCATCTGCTTGTCCCAGAGACAAGACTCAGGCTGGCTGCCTTGAACTCCCTCCTGTCTTAGAAGTTGAAGAGCTAGAAATAACTCTCAACTGCCCTTGCTGCGTCCTCCCAGGAGCATCCTTGGGGCAGAGCTGGGAGTTCTACATCCAGAGAGAGACAGCTGATCACCATGACCTTGGCATGTGCAGGGTCACCGGCTCACCTCTGGGGTGCTTTGCCGACCCCGTCTTGCATAGCTGGCTGAAATTCAGGTGGCAGAGTGGTCTGAATATTTCATAGTGAAGAAAAATGACCCAAAAAAAAAAAATCAGCTTCTCAACCACACGGCTTCAATCTCCACCGCTGATTTAAATTTTAAAATGTTTCTATTATAAACTCTGAAGAAAGCTTTCATCTTAAAGTTGGCCCTTAATAACCCATCTCTTGAAAAGCCCAGTCAGACTTCCAGAATAATAGGGGTGTTGAGCGTAGGAAGATAAAGACTTTTTCTAACACCTTTTCTCCATTCAAGTTAGGTGACAATTTTGTTTACTTGGTTCAGGTAAAACTCCAGGTACATTGTGAGAGCCACAGAAGAATGAGAAATTGATTTTCTCCCTTACAGCTTACAGCATGGCAGCCCGTATAATCTCTATACAATCTTTACAATGATGTATAAAAGAAGGCCACGGCACATACACCGGACGGGAGCCCAGGCAGTTCTCGTTTTCTAGTCCTCTAGCCAAGCTCCAGGGCATCCAATTGGCCCGTTAGGGCGGATGTCAATCAGGAGTCTTCTTGGAAGTGTGTCTAGGTCAGGCATGGTGAGCTGGTAAGGAATGAAAATATGCTGGTGTGCAGAGACCAGGGAACTCCCCGCTCTGTCGTTGTGGATTCAGCAGCCTAGTCACGTGGGATGGTGGTACCCAGGTCCTTTGAACTTAATTTTCTATGAAAAGTTAGAATTCTTCCATTAGGCTTGTATTAGGTTTTTATTAGGTCTGCACTGTTGCTGTGAACACATTCCTGACAACAGCAGCTTAAGGAAGCAAGAGCTTTTCTCGGCCCACAGTTTGAGAGTGCACTCTGTCATGGGGGAGAAGACAGGGCAGCAGGAGCCCGAGACCGCTGGGGACGCTGTGCGCACAGTCAGGAAGCAGAGACAGATGGGTGCTAGGCTTTCTACTATTTATGCAGTCCAGGTCCCCAGCCCATGAGATGGTGGTGCCTACACTCAGGGTGGGTCTTCCAACCTCCATTAACCCAGTCTAGAATCTACCCCACAGACCCGCACAGAGGTACACCTCCTCGGAGATCCCAGATCTTGTCAAGCTGACAATCGATATCAACCATCCCCATGTTGACGTGGACTCTCTCAAGTTTTAAATATTAGCAGGTCACTAGAAAAGAAAACTGGCCTACACAAAAACAGAGCCACCGAAGTCTCTCGTCCGACTGCAGCTTCTCACCCCCTTTGGCTCCTGGAATCCTGCGGTGGTTCTGATAACTTCCTCCTCAGCAGGCTGGCTACTCCCAACACCCGTTGTGGACGCTGAAGGCTTTATATGCACATGTTCTGAGCTTGGTTCTATGAGCATTCTGGTCCCACAGTGTAGTTCTGCCTCCTGATGTTGCCACCCCTTGTTACTGGAAGCCTGATCTGACTGGATGCCTGGCGCTGCTCTCCAGATCTTCCCCCACCTCCTGACTCCCTGTCTGCTCTGCTGATCTTCACACATACCCGGAGCTGCATCCAGTATTGAGCAATTTACCCAATAGACTGCACTTGGTGCCCTTTGAAACAACTGCATTCAAAGTACACATCTCCTTTTTGTTTGCGTGTTGGGGGTGCACTCTGTACTTGATGCTAATATTACTTGACTTATATTCAATCAATAATTCTAGAGAACAATTGGTTTCTCCTGAGACTGTCCTTAATTTCCTCGCTTTAATTCCCAGAGTCACTCTTATTAACTCCCAGTCTAGTGAGTCTGCAGCTCTCTGGCTGGGCTGCTGCTGGAAAGGGTCCGCACCAAGTGCTAACAGCAGCTCCATGCTGGAGATTTCCAGTCCCCAGCTCTGTCTAATCTTTCATCAGAGGAAGCTGTTTCATTCACAGACCCTAAAGTCACCTTATTTTAAATTCATTTGGATTTCCATTTAAAAAATCCAGTCACATATATGTCCCTAACTATGTAATAAACACCCATCCTATATCGAAGCAGAGAAGTTTAGGACAGCGTTCCTGATCAATGTTCCTTGAAGGCCCACACTTACCATAGAGACAAAGAATGCCGGTAGTGACAGTGTCCCCTAGCAATTCGTTTTTACCAATCAAAGATGTGCTCGCAGAATTAGATATTAACAGTAGTACACTGGAAACTGACATGAGCGATGTTTGCACACAGTGTTCTTGGGTTTCCTGGTCCCCGCGAGGAGCTGGTTCTGTAAAAATCGATGATTTTATTAATATGTACGGGACCCAGGCCTCATCCTGCTCAGAGGCTTTTTAATGAGGTCGATGCTGAAAACACAGGGTTCTGAAGAAAAGTGAGTAAATGGCATGTCAGTTCTGGTCAATCATGCTTACTTACACAGTTCTGCCTTTCTCTTCCAATCCAACCAGCTACACGGCAAGAATGCCCAGGCGCTCCGAGGTGCTGCGGAAACAGGCTGCATTTGCGTCATGCATAAAGATGCAAGGTGTGACCGGAACGCTGCTCTCTGCAGACCATACTGGCGGAGATCCGGAGGCATCCATGCCGAGGCTGTCTGCTGGTGTGGATGCGGTTGCTCATTACTGTGCAAAGTTAACTTTGAGAGCCAAGGAGAGATCTAATTAGATGGAATGAGTGATTTTTAAACACTCCAGACTGAGGATGACACTCGTTCTGCAGAATAAATCAAATTTCCATGCCATCTAGGCCTTGTGGGTTGGAAGGGAAAACGCAACCCAGCCTTTGTTTGATCAGTTCACGTCTGTAACTCCCATCCCGCAGGCTGGGGAGATGGCTCAGTCGGTAGAATGCTTGCTGTGTGAATATGAGGGTCCAGGTTCACATCTCTGTGAAAAGCTGGGTTTGGTGGTACACACCTGTAAGCTCAGTGCTGGGGTGTTGGAGACAGGAGGCTCCCTTGGGCTCACTGGCCAGCTAGTCTTGCTGAACTGGAGAACTCTAGGTTCAGGGAGAGACCCTGTCTCAAAAACTAAGGTCAAGGGTAATAAAAGGAAGATACCCAATGTGCCATGACATGTGCACACGCTTCTGTGAGCACACACACGAATAAATAAATCCCCACTCAAAAGGCTGGAGCACACTCTGTGGTTGGAGAAGGGACACGAGGAACATGTAGACTTCATGTGCAGCTCCTCAGACTCTTTATCCATCAACTCTTAATTAGCATATTTTATTCTTTTAAGAGGAGGAGACACATCTAGCTTATGGGACCTTCAACCCTGATCACATTTCTGTGTTTATAATTGGCTGTTTCAAAGGCAAGACATGCTACATCCTGTTCATAAATTCAGCAAGGTGAGAAGTAACGAGCTATGATTTAGTGTCTTCCTTAAAACCGCAGCCCGGCCTCCTGGGAGCAATCCATCTCCAGCAAGACGCTGCGGGGTGTGTGAGCCCCGGACGGCTGGGAATCGTGACCTTCAGCAGGCACCGGGTATCAAGATTTCCTGAGTGTGATGGAGCATCGCCATAGTATTGTGTCACCTCCTCCCAAAACATCAGGCAAACAGTGGCAAATTGTGACCCATCTGATAGGACCACTTGTTTGGTGAGCTTGTAGGACATGGAGCTGTAGGGAGCAGGTAGCCTGAAGGCAAGGCCTGGGCTGCTGTCGCCACATTCCACACCAGGTACTGAGAAGACTTTCACTTCTAGGAAAGAGCACCTCACTTCCTGGTGGCAGACTTTGGTCAGCCACACTTCCCAACTGGTCACAACCCTTTCCGTTCTGTGAATACATCACAAGGATGTCCTACAGAGGAAAGAGCACCTCACTTCCTGGTGGCAGACTTTGGTCAGCCACACTTCCCTTTCCGTTCTGTGAATACATCACAAGGATGTCCTACATTGTGTCAAAGAAAGATCCAACATGATGAGGAAGTCCTTGTGGGGGGGCTCACTGTCTCAATGTCTAGGGAGCACATTCACCAAAGGGCTAGGTGACCCTGGGGAAGTTGTGGACGTGTCACAATGAGATTCCAGGCAGAAATTAGCTGGAGGCAGTGTGCACAGCTTACTCCTCATCAGATTGGGAAGGCAGAGTGGGCGTCTTTTGTCTCTCTAAGGTTGCTGTGCTGGAAGCCTGTCCCAGTGTGGAGTTGGGGTGATGGAACCTTTAGGACCTCATGACAGTGATCAAGTTGTGGGGTCCAACCTCCCAAAGTGGGTGGTGCTGTCAGAAGAACTGCATGTCATCACGTGAGGCCACTGTCCACACCAGCCTCTCCTGCATGCCACTCACATTGGCCTTTTCCCATGTGGCACTCGTGCTGGCCTCTCCACACACTGTGGCTTCCTTCCTCTCCCTCTTCCCTCCGGTAACTGTGATGCAGTTAGAGGCCATCCCTTGGGCACAGGCACCAGCATGTTTGGATTTCCCAGCCACCAGAGTCCCAGATCTGCCTGACCTGCTTGTGTATAAAGAATTCAGCCTCAGTATTTTGTTACAACAGGAGACAACAGGACAGTCCCAATCCAAGTTTCCTGCGTGTGCTTGGGTGTCTCCTTGTGGGTACGGTGTCTGCTTGGAGTGCATCTCTGCACGTGTATGTGTACATGCATGTGTTTCACTGTGTGTATGTGTGTGCACTCGTGTTTCCCTGTGTTTGTGCATGCATGTTATTTCCTTGTATGTACTGGGAACATGCATGTATTCCCCTATGTATGAACACATGTGTTTTCTTGTGTGTGTGTATATGGGAGCACATGTTTCCCTGTGTGTATGTGTGTGCAGTCGTGTGTTTCCTTGTCTGTGTGAGGATTCATTCAGGCATTTGTGTGTATATGTGCTCACATATGTGTGTGCATGTCTGTGTGCACATCTCTGCATGTGCATGCCTCTGAGTAAACAGATCTGTGTCCATGCATGCCCATGTGTGATGCCTGTGCCTATGTATGTATACCTCATGCTTGTACATGAATGTTAGGCATGCTTACATGCTCTCATGTGTGTGCCTATGTCTGAATGTACACATCTGCATATGTGAACATTTGTATGTAAATGTATGTATGTTCATGCCTGTGCACCATCAGGGTCTGTAGCCTGCTGAACTCCGCAGGAGCCTCTAGGTAGGTGAATGAAATAGGTTCTAGGGAAACCAGGTTCCATTAATGTGGGGACCTAAAGGCCCCACCTTGAGAAGTCTGAGAAGAAGTTACTGGGGTGCGGCCTGACTTGCTTTGAAAGTCTGAAGGATACTTCCGCACTGCTGAGGAGTGCATGATCAGCGCGTGACCATCCTTAAGATACACCCTGGGGGCGGGGGAGTTCCAGGTGCCTTTATAAGCTCTGTAACACCTGCAATAAATGAGTCCCTGCTTGACTAGGCTCCCCGTTGCACCTGAGTGTTCCCGCTACCAGGGGCGGCATGGGCTGGCGAACAGCGTGCTTACTCATCCCCAATCATCACTGTGCAGGGTCGCTGGCTTGAACCCCTGGCAACTGGTGCCCAGCATGGTGCTCGAAGGAAGGTGAAAAGAAGAAAAGAAAGAAGGAAAACAGATTGGGACAATTGGAAGTTCTGGGTAAGCAAGACCGGGAAAGATGGGTAACACAACTTTTAAGTCTGAGGACACGGCGCTTAAGGCGCTGAGCAATATGCTTAAAAGCAGGGGATTGGATCTGTCAGATCTGGTTGCTCAAAAGGTTTGGGCAGAGGCTGTTCATTTGGCTCCCTGGCTACTTGGGGCTAATGTTTTTACTGGGGATACACGGGAATCATGGGAAGAATGCAGAAATTCAACAGAGGTGAAGCCAAAAGCAGCCAAAGTAACAAAGGCACCTTGGGTGGCCCTGGCCAGCTTCAGAGCCTCCCGGGACCCATGAAAACAGGACCCATGGGTGCCTTTTTCAGAAGGGCGGGGCGGAGTGGAGCGCATGGGGTTGGCGGAGAAAGCCACCCACCCCACCCGCCTTGAACTAACACGTGGACGAGTCAGGGACCTGCGTGAAAGCCGGGTAGAGGACTGCTCCCCAGCCAGTGACCGGCAGTGGCTGCTGGGCACATTTAAAAAAAAAAACAAAACAAAACAAAACAAAACAAAACAAAAAAACCACCGTTGGCTGTGCACCGGGACCAGCTCCAGGACGGCTGGGAAGGCCAGGTTCGGGGAAGGTGGTGGGGGATCCACCCCATCCCTGAGTGTTACAGCCCCGCCGGCAGCAGCGCTCACCGAATCCCGGGGCCAAGGGAGCCCTTAGCAAAAGCCTATAATGTTTTAACTGATGGAGGCAGGTTTGGAGCTGCCGTGGTGGTGTGCTCGGGGGCAGATGAGAAACCAAAGAGATGTGTCCACACTTGTGATGGCTCAGCTCAACTCGGGGGACTCATGGCCATTGCTTTAGCATTGGCAGGGATAGGTGAGCCCATGGATTTGTTTTCTGGCAGTCTGTATGTGGTCAATCTTCTTACAGGGCTATTAGGTTCCCATGTCTGTTTGGATGGGAACCCCATTACTCCCTTGATGATTCAGACTCATACGCTCCTTAAAGAGAGAGAAGCCCCTATCTTCTTACAGCATCTTAGAGGGCACCAAGGATTGCCTGGGCTTTTATCCCAAGGCAATGCAGAGGCAGACAAGATGGCTTATAGTGTACAGGTACCGCCTCTGCAACAGCCAGGGGTAAACCCCAGGGGACTCAAGCCCAATTCCTTGTGGCAGACAGATGTTACACACTATGCTCCTTTTGGAAAACTTAAGTATATTTTTGTGTCCATCGACACATTCTCACATGCCTGTTGGGCTGCTGCTCATACAGGAGAGAAGTCTAAACATGTTCAGTCTCATTTTCTCCAGTGCTTTGCTACGTTGGGACTGCCCCAAAGAATGAAAACTGATAATGGACCACGTTTTGTGAGTAAAAATTTACAAGATTTCTTTTCACTTTGGGGAATTCAACACGATACAGGAATTCCCTACAGTCCCCAAGGTCAAGCAATATAGAATGCAACCATCAAAACCTAAAAATTCAATTACAAAAA
>NW_008346900.1:656258-656613 GCF_000622305.1 Nannospalax galili | reverse complement strand
AAAGGGGGGAGGCAGCCCCCATCAGCAACTACTCATGGCCCTGTTTGCTATCAATATTCTCAATTTTCAAAAAAATCAATCAGAATCAAAATTCCAAAACATTGGGGCAAGCAAGAACAATGCCCTGAGGTGCAGGTAAGATGGAAGGACCCCATTACAGGGCAATGGAGAGGCCCAGATCCATTACTAACCATGGGTGGAGGCTTTGGCTGTGTCTACGCTATAGGAGATTCAAACCCCATATGGGTGCCTGCAAAAAACCTTAAGTGGGTAGGCCAGGATCTGATTGACTAGCATGACGGTCCATGGACAATAGTTCATGAGACAAAATTCCTCTCTTTATTTATATCCATCT
>NW_008346900.1:642230-655960 GCF_000622305.1 Nannospalax galili | reverse complement strand
CGGGCTGGCATTACCCACGCAGCTGCCCTTAATCCTGATGCATTTTTAGCCAAGGACGGGTAAGATGTCCCATGACAAGTACTCCTAAGACAGGACATGCACATGGCCAGGTGCATGGTCCAATGACGGGCAAGGCTTGATCAGAGGTTAACCAACCTAAGACTTGCCCAGGCTCCCCATTGCATCTGATTGTCCCCAGTACTGGGGGTGGCATGGGCTGGCGAATGGCGCGCTTACTCATCCCCAATCATCACTGCATGGGGGTCGCTGGTTCAAACCCCTGGCACATTAAGTCACCTGTCCTCCGTCCCATCAGTGTGGTGATGAGACAGCTAACCCAACCTGCTTTCCCAGGTCCGTGTGATCACAGGAAATTGTTAACCAATGCCTGCCTAGGCTGGAGACCAAACGTAGGAAACATAGGACTGGGCACTCCACTCTCCACAGGTGTCCACCTAGCAATTACAGGGCCCTGGGGCCCACAGAGATTTTCACAGGATGAGCAGGGGAAGTGGGGGCCAGGCATTCGAGGTGTCAGTCGAGGTCTCTGCTCTGATCCCTGTTCACCTCCTTGCTTCCCTCAGGTGTGCAGAATGCTGGGAGGGCAGCCAGGGGAATTCCAGTTTCCCACACAGAGAAAGGCAACACCATAGTCACAATTCTACATGTGGAAAATGTCCTTCCCCTTTCATATTGATGGCAAAGGTAATTTTAATTGTACCAGTTTTATAATTACAAAATATTTAATAACTAAAATTAGTGGGAAATGTGCCTGGACCTTGCCCCAGCTCACGTCAGTGGTCCCTGCCCTCCCTGGTGTGTGTCTCCAGATCTCTTCTCATTAGATGCACGACCATGTGGTACACATGGCTCTGTCTGCCCACAAACATGATCCTGTCATATGATATTGCCTGACACACTGTTTTTATCTCAGTTGGTCTCAGAAATCCTTTAGTACCAATGCACTTAAGTCATATTGTAGGGGATGGAGAGATGGCTCAGCGGTTAAGAGTACTGGCTGCTCTTTCAGAGGACCTGAGTTCTATTCCCGGCACCCACATGGTAGCTAATAACCTGTAACTCCAGTTCCAGGGGATTCAATGCCTTCTTCTGGCCTCCATGGGCATTGTATGTACGAGAGCACTTACTTACATGCAGCCAACTCATATGTACACATACATACATAAAATAAAAATAAACCAATAATTAAGTTATATGTAATTTGTTTAATTTTACATGTGTGTCTGTATGAGTTTATGTGTACCCTGTATGTGTAGGGGCCTGCAGATGCCAGAAGAGGACATTGAATCTTCTGGAGCTGTAGTTACAGGAGGTTGTGAGCTGCCATGTGGATGCTGGGAATGAAACCCTGGTCAACTGCTAGAGCAACCAGTGCTCTTAACTGCTGAGCCATGTCTCTAGCTCCACACTATAGGTACTTTATAAAGGACATACTTTTATCATATGTCAGCAGAGTGTGTGGCCCTTACTTGTTTGCATAGCCTATGGGCTAAGAATGGTTTCACTTTCAAAGCTGGTTTTAGAATCAAATGGACACCATCAGTGCCACAGTGACCATATTCCACTTGCTGTTTCTTGCATCAGCTGGGTCTCCCTTAAAATGTCAACAGAGATTTACCATTTAACTCTCCACTAGGGCCAGTTCCTGCCATGCTCCTGGACAGGCCACCTCTCTCCTCTCATGGGAGCTGCAACCAGGTCTGCTTGAGTAACAGACCCTGGGGACAAGGGTTTTGCATGTCATTGACTTTCCGCCACAGTGTCTGTGAGGTTCTGATTTATCCCTAAGGTAACTGCCCTCAGCGTCATTACTGAGACTCCATGGAGCATCAGAGTGCTCTGTCCATCTTCATCTTTCTGATACTCTGGCTGCTCTAGCAGCTTCCTGATTTGTGAGAGTGATCTGGGTTCAGCCTGCTGGCTGTTTGCAGTTCACAGACCATGCTCCCCCTTGAATGTGTGTGCACCATGGTGGACCCTGTAGACCCACACTCTATGCAGGTTCTGTAACAGGCAGGCAGCGTGTCTCTTGCCTTCTGCTCCGGGCTGACCCATATGTTTGCCAGAATGGGACCTGTGTGCCTGTTGTCTGGCGTCTGCTTCTGGTTGTGAAGATGCCTGGTCTGTGGTCTCTCGAGCCCTTTTGGAAGTCACAGCGGGGCAGGACCTGGGGGTCAAAATCAGCAGACAATCAGGACTTGTGGAAGTCTTTTGACCCTTCAAAAGTTTGACCCATCTTAGTTATTTTCTGTTGCTGTGATAAAATGAACACTCCCACAAAAGCAACTTAAGGGAAAAATGGTTTATTCTGGCTCACAGTTCAAAGATGCCATCCATCATGGTGGGGAGTCAAGGGGCAGGAACTAGAAGCAGCTGGTCACAGCTCATCCACAGTCAGGAAGCAGAGAAGTTCTCAGCTCCCTTCTCCACCTACACAGTCCAGGATCCCATCCTGTGAACTGTGCCAGCCACAGTGGGGGTCTCAATAAATGTAATCAAGACAACCCCTCCAGGCACACCCAGAGGCCCCAGCTATCAGGAAATACTAGATCCTGAAAAGGTGACAATTGAGATCACTATCACAAGACCTAACCTAGTGCAGGCAGATGGGGACTGGATTAATGGGCCGCCCAGTGACTGCAGGACAACCAAGATTTGAGGGGATCCAAAAGGCACAGAGGGGTCACAGAGCAATTCTGGGTGCCCTCCTGGAAGACAGCTGATGCCCCCATCCTGGGGTCTTTGCATGTCCCTGGCTCTGTCTAGGTGACCTCTTTGCATGTGGGCTTCTGAGGATGTGGAGGCTGCAGGCGTCGTGGTATGTATTAACGGAAGCAATCATCCACTGACATCCTCTCTCCCTGATTTCCTCTTGTTCCCCAGCCAAGCAGCTGGGAGGAAGGGTGGAGGCGTGGACCCTCAGGACACGTGTTTTCCAGGCCTTGTGGCAGAGGGCCAGGTGTCCTCCCCACACACCTCCCTTCTGTTTCTCTTCACTTTGCAACTTAACACATTTTTAAGCAGCACAGTCGCGTCCTCCCGGGCCCGCAGCTGTGAGATCTGCTCCTCAGGGTCTGGGACGTGGCAGGAGGGCTGAGATCAGTTGTAGGAACCGTCCTCCTTCTCCCTGGCTTCAGGGGCACTGGAACTCTGAGGCTGCAGTGCCGCGTGGCCTGACTCGGCAGTGTGTACACCTGCCTGGACCTTCCTTCTGTGGAAGAAGAGCCTCTCCCCTCTGGAAACTACAGCAGGTGTCGATTGATGGGGACCTGGCCAGGGAGTGAGTCGCACCCCAACCTCCTACATAAAAGAGACTGCAACACTAGTTCTGCCTTCCTCTGTCATGGGGCGACAGCTGGGTTGGCACCATGGGGCCTTGTTTCTCCCAACCTCACAGTCAGGAGCCTCACATTCCTGGATGAGCCACTGACACCCAGCGCACACAGTCAGGCTCACACACAGGCCAGGCCAACTTCCCAGGTTGATGAACTTGAAACAGACACGTGGAGAGACTTCACCAGTGCTTGACGTGGTGGGCAGGAGTGGGGTGGCCCACTGCTGGGTGGTATCTAGGGCGTCATCTGGGGTACAGGGCCCCTGCCTCCTGCAGCTAGGACTCTGAGACTCAGATGCAGGGTCACATCTCTAGCTACAGCTGGATGCCCCCGTTTCCCTGGGAGTCTCTGTATGGCTTCTTGTATCATCTTCCTGTGAAAACTACACGCAAGAGAGCTTGAGAGGAGACTGCTGCTTGTGAGGAGAGCACATCTAAGGCACAGTGCGTTTCAGTGAGCGCCGAGTGGAGTGCAAGCCTCATGCAGCTCTCTCAGGGTGTGAGCACTGAGCTAAAGCCTTCCCGGGAGTTGGCTCAGTGCATACATGGTTTATTCAGACACCGTGTGCGTGTGAGTGTGTGTGTGAATGTGTGACCCTCAACCCACAGGCAAGTGCCTTTGTGAGAGGGAGGCGCGCAACGTTGAGGAATGTGGCCTCAGCCCTGGTCCTGCACCGCAGGTGAGTGAACACTGAGGACGACAGTGGCTCTGCCGATGCTTGGATTCTTATTTCTGCTTCTGGACTTTCAGCACATTAGTGATGATGATGATAAAATACAGAAGCCTGGGACAAAAAAGCCAAGCAGAGGGGGACAGGAAGGGCCACCCCCTAGGGATTTCTGTGTGGGAAGCATAAAGACTCAGGACTGGGGGTGGGGTCACACCTACAGGCTCACATGGTTGGGGCTCCCCCGGAGCTAGAGGAGAGGTCAGCATAGGTGACAGGCTTGGATCTCACGGCTAGAGGGCAAGGAGGCAGCTGTTCTTACTCTGAGCAGGCTAGCATGCAGAAACTTAGAGATCTGCACTCCACTTGGCTTGGGCCACACCCCTTAACAAGGACCCTCAGCCGCACCGAGTTCCATATACACCCCATGTCCTAGTTTGTTCTTCATCGCTGTGACAAAATACTCAGACCAATACCAACTTGGGGAGGAAAGGGTTTAATTAGCTTACATATCCCTGGTCACAGGTCACAGTTCATCAGGGAGCCCAAGGTAGTAACTCAGGGAAGGAACCTGGATGCAGAAGCTGGAGTACAGGCCATGGAGTAACGCTGCTTACTGGCTTGCTCCCCTGGCCTCTGCTCAGGCTGCTTTCTTATGCAACACAGGCCCACCTGCCCATGGGTGGCACCACCCACAGTGGGCTGGGCCCTCCCACATCACTCCTCAGAAGATGCCCCTCAGACATGGCCACAGGCCAGTCCAATAGAGTCAATTCCCCAATTGAGGATCCCTCAACCCAGGTGTGACATCCGTAAATCCCACCCCCTAATCAAAATCATCAACCATTCATTCATCGACCCACCAACTCCAGTGTCAAGTTGACACTAAAGCATCCAGCACACCCCACTTCAGCATGGAATAAGTTACTACTCCTCCCCAGCCACCTTTACTAAGTCCCCTTTTTGTCAGTGTCCAATCAGACCTATTTTAGAACATATCCAGGTAGGGGATTGATCTGGCCTGAACTAGTTTTGAGTGCATGCACAGAAAGGCAAACGTTTTTTTTCCGTGTGAAGTTTTAGAGAAAAACTCCTATTTACCATCTTATGTCTGTGCATAATTGGTTGTACATATGATTAAAATCACATACATCATTGAAAAGGATTAGTAGAGAAAAACTTACATAATTCAAGCCTGTCAATCATATAGAGAACCACTCATCACCCGCCCATTGGCAATTAGCTCTTTTTCCTCCTATAGCGTTAGAGGGAGCTCTGGGCAATACCCAGGGCCCTTGAGTTCTCCAAGCCATGGCGTCAGCAGCTTGCCTGCAGTCTATCTGATTTGCTTTGTTTCTGAATAAAGCTTCTTGTCACCCTAGTCTTTGTGGGCTGCTTCCATTCTTTGAATAAGACACCAAGATCCCGGAAACACACTTGGTCTGGACAATGACCACTGGCAACCGGTTTGGTGAGCCAGGTTCAGGAAGTCAGAGCCGTTTCACTAAGTACTCTCAGACTCTTCCCGTTCTTAACAAGCTCCTCACCCTCTAGGCTCTTTTCAGCTCTGTGATGTCTACGGCTGTGATGGCAGCTGATCTAATTGACTTGATCAAAAAGAGCCATGTCACTGAAGCCTCTTTAACCCCTGTGGGTTCGTTTTTACTGTCAACTTAACAACCCAGAGTCATCTAGGAAGAGGGAAGGTTGGAATTTCCAGATCTGAGTGGCCTGTGGCCATGTCTGTGAGAGGTTGTCTTGACTGATGTGGGAGGGCCCAGCCCACTGTGGGTGGCACCATCCCTGGGCAGGTGGGCCTGGGCTGTATAAGAAAGCTGACCGAGCATGGGTCAGTGAGTGAGCCAGTAAGCAGCATTTCTCCACGGTTTCTGCCTTGAGCTCGTGTCCTGACTCCCCTTGCTGATGGATTAAGACTTAGCAGTTGTAACTGAAATAAACTCTTTCCTCCCCAAGTTGCTTTTGGTCAGAGTGTTTTATCACAGCAACAGAATGAAATTAGAGCGCCCCTTACAAAGCAGGCAGTGGCTGTGGCTGTTTGCCCTTCCCCACCCATCTGTTTCTCCTGGGACAGAGACGTCCTTAAGGGAGAGGCCTGGACAACAGCTGCCTCACTGGCCAGGACTGGGTACAAACTCATAACCTGCCAAATGAATCCAAAGGCTGAAGTGGAGATGAGGGAAGCTCTTCCCCCTTTATGGTAATGTTTCCTGTTCTCTAGTCCAGAAACAAGCTCAGTGGCCCCTTGGATTTTAAAAGCTTTTCTTTTTTTTTTTTTTTTAAGATCGTTTTCCTTCTCTCCCTCTCTCTCTCTCTCTCTCTCTCTCTCTCCCTCCCTCCCTCCTCTCTCCCCCCCTTTCTCTCTCTCGTGTGTGAAGATATGGCTTTAGATGCTCATGGAGGCCAGAAGAGGCCATGGAATCCCCTGGACTGGTAATTACAGGCAGCTGTGAGCTACTGGACATGGGTGATGGGAACTGAGCTCTGGTCCCTGGAAGAGCAGGATGCACTCTTAACAAATGAGCCACCTCTCTAGCCCCTTTAAAATGCCCCCCCTTCTGTTTTCTCTCACTTTTCACACACTGTGCTAGGGCTGCCTTTGCTTGAGTACTTTGTACACTTGCCTATGGAGGTAAGGAGGAGACTCAAGGGAAAGAAACAGAGGGGACCCACGTCCACCAGCCATAAGAAGCCAAAGCCAAGGACAGAGCGAGGTCTCAACTCCACCTCCATCTTTTCCACTTCTTCCATTGGGACAGGACCAGGTGTGTCTCAGAACAGTGTTGCATAAGTGAGCTTTTAAAAAATTCCAATTTTTGAGGGTTTCATACAACGTAGTTGGTTCCTGTTCCCCCCTCCCCCAAGTCTACCTGGCTCCAACCCCATGTCACTAACCACTCACCTTCCTGTTGTTCCCCCACCATCACCCGAGTCCGATTTGTGTTGCTCAAATACTCTTGAGTGTGGAACCGATCCTAGACTGTGGTGGGCCTGTCGGTGGCCATGGCTGATTCTCCTTCACCTAATGGCTATCCTACACCAGTAGCTCCTTACTCAGAGCTGGGGTTTCAGGACCCTCCCTCCCCTCTCCATCTGGTATTTTGTCTGGCTTGAGTGTGAGCAGGTCTCGTGCATGTGGTCGTGGTGACTGTAAGTCCGTATGTCCCACTGCTGTGCCGGCTGGAGAACACTGCTTCCTGTTGTCGCCAGCACCTCTGCCTCTTATAACCCTTCCACCCCCGGCTGTTTAATCAGTGGGCAGATGATCGTGGTAGCCCATGGCGCCGCTGGCTTCTCCCTCCTGGATCTGCTCCTGAGCCAGCAGAGAGTATTCCGGAAATGGAAAGAGGGTTCAGTCACGCACCATGGCAATCCTACCTTGGGTGAACCTGATCTAGAGCTGAGGCATTTAGCCCTTAGTTGGGCCCTTAACCTTTAGAAAGAACAAGTGGTTTATTGTTGGTGTTTTGCCTAGCTGTGCGTTGAACAGTCTTGTAGGGTCCTTGGTAATTTGCAAAGCGGCTGGCTACTTCCATTACTGTTTGCTTGGCGTGCGGTGGAGGCGGATCCAACCAGAGGTTCTCACTAAGGAGGACTAGAGGACAGAGGAGATGGAGGGGCACATGGGGGTAAAGCCATAGCTCAGTGGCAGGTGAGGGCCATGGCTAGCCTTTTGATATTAATTTGTGTTTGTTAAAAGATGATTTTCATGCCAGGTGTGGTGGCACACACCTTTAATTCCAGCACTTGGGAGGCAGAGATAGGCAGATCTTTGTGAGATTTAGGCCAATCTGGTCTACATAGCAAGTTCCAGGCCAGCTGGGGCTGTAGGGAGATCCTGTCTCAAAACTACAAAAAAAGAGAAGAGTTGGAAAGATGGCTCAGTGGTTAGGAGCACTGCCTCCTCTTGCAGAGGACCTGGGTTCATTACCAGCACCCACGTGGCAGCTAAGGGTGTCACAACTGTCCATAACTCCAGTTCCAGGGGATCCAATACCTCTTCTGATCACCATGCAGGCAATATGCTCATGCACATAAGATGAAAATAATGAATAAAATAAAAACAAAAAATCCAGAAAAATAATAATGATGATAAAATTAAAAGATGGTTTTCTGTTGGTCTTTTTGTTTATTTGTTTACGGGAAGAGATTTTGCCATGTAGGCCAGGTTGGCCTTGCACTCACTGCAATCCTTCTGCCTGGGGAGGCTGAGGTTACAAACAGAATGTCACACACTTCGTTTAAAGGATGGGTCTTTTTTTAAAAAAATTATTTATTATTTTTATTTTATGTGTATGAGTGCATTGCCTGCATGTATGTGAGTGCACCCATGTCATGCAATGCCGCAGAGGTCAGAAGAGGGTTTTGGATTCCCTTGGAACTGGAGTTAAGGACGGTTTGTTTACAAACAAACCCATGGGGGTGCTGGGAATCGAACCCGGGTCCTCTGCAAGAGCAGTCCCTGCTCTTAACCGCTGAGCCAACTCTCCAGCCCCTAAAGGATGGATCTTAATCTGCTTTCCAGGGTGGGCTGGAGTCAGTGTATCTTTGAGATCCATGTAACCTTTAGTGAGCCTATAACAGCCTACTCCGTGTGTTGCCTTGACTGGACCATGGTGTCTCCTAGACTCTTCTCTGTATGTCTGTGAGGGTGTTCATGAGTGAGATGGACGTTTAGATGGAAGATCTCTGCAGCAGACTGTGTCAAACGGAAAGGCTGGCCCTTCGAGGTCATCGGTCCTGCAGGTGGCCTTGGAACTTGAACTGAAATGTTGCTTCTACCTGTTCTTGAGTCTTCCTGCCTCTGGACTGGGTCTCTGTTGTCCGTCAGTCTTCGGGGACTCCAGCTGGTGACTCACCCTGCAGGCTTTGGGACTGACTGGCCTCCTAAGCTGGGTCAGGCGGTCCCTCCTTCGAGGTACAGTACTCTGAAGCAAGGGCTCATGTCTCCAAGCTTCCCTGGAAGGGACTTCCACACAGTGAAGACTCTACTCCTACACCAGGTCGGGGCTGAGGTGTCAGAGAGACTTTTAGGGTCATGCCCTTTTCCAGGCGGACGTGATCCTACATGGGACTGTCTGATGCTGTCATCCCAAGGCCATGTGTGTGATTCTGCAGAGTTGAGAGCCCTGCCCTTTACGCTAGGACTTGCTAAGGCCACAACATGGCCCTGTCTTAGATGCAGCTGTGAGGGCAGGGTAACTCAGGGACCTGCGGGTCTTCCCCCATCCTCTTCTGCTGCCTTGTTCCCTCACATTCAAAGCCACTGCACCCCACAAGGACCCCTTGGTGTCCTGAGCGCTCCTATGTCCCGGTCAGTGTCTCGACTGCTCCGGCAACTTCTGGGGTTCACTCTGAGGGTAAGGGATACACATGCATTTTCAGAGGGGAGAGACACCAAACAATACTGCTGTCTCCCAAGCCCAGTCCCCCCGTGAGACGGTGGGTCCTCTGTGACGTGGCCACAGTGACCAAACTCCGCAAAGGGGCAGGAATTTGTGGAGGAGTCGATCCATTGTCAGCAGCAGCTCTACAGCGACGATTTAATTTTTTTCTCTTTTGCAACAATGTCTCCCTGGCCTAGAACTCTAGGTAGACCAGGCCGACCTTAAACTCACAGAGATCTGACTGCCTCTGCTTCCCAAGTGCTGGGATTAAAGGCATATGCCACCATGCCCAGTTCTAAAGTTTTATTTATTTATTTATTTATTTATTTTTATCTTTATGAGTGTTTTACCTGAATGTATGTAAAGGTACCATGTGTGTGCAGTGCCTGTGGAGACCAGTGCCTGGAGAAATGGTGATTAGATGCCATATGGGTACTGGGAACAGAACCTGGGTCCTCTGCAAGAAAGACAGTGTTCTTAACTGCTGAGTCCCTTCTCCAGTGGCTGCATCAGTGATTTTTTTTTTTTTAAGTCGCTCAGTTTCTTTCAGGCTGACCTCTGTGCAAATTCAGCACTGGGAAACCCAATGAGGCTACACTCAGGGAGGTCAGGAGGGTGCTGGTGGGCTCCCAATGAGGCTCCACTCAGGGAGGTCAGGAGGGTGCTGGTGGGCTCCACTTGGTGAAGGTAGTTGGGTGCTGACAGGCTGCCTTCACCCACAGAAAATCTCCAACCAAGAAACCCTTCCTTTTCATTTCAGACACTTCTGTTCTGCTTTTTAATTAAAATAAGCTACATTATTCCATAATAAAAATTAAACACAGGTTAATATAGTTGGTAATTAGCATATAATAGGAATTTGTAGGGAATGAATGTCCTGAACCTGCTTAGAAGCCGCATGTGCTCGCAGGCAGGTGTGCATTTCCCCAGTAATTACATTGTAGCCAAGTTTGTCTGCTAAATCAGATTTTCCCTCACGAAGACCAGAAAGTTCCTTGTCAAACTGAATCCTGGCTGCGTGGATACAGATTTTGAAGAACCTGTGTCCAAATTAGTGACAATTTCCTGCAATTAAACTGAATTTTAGGCAACCATCAGGCCAGTCTTGCTGGCTGTGTTCTGTGAGGGGGATCGTTGGAGACAGAGCTGGGGTGGTGGGAGGGTGGAGCACCAGTGATTGTCTTCCCTTGGGCCCCTAATATCCTGTTCTGTGCCTACCCAGGAAAACAACACACACTTTGCCTTTTGATTTATAATTCATGGGCTGTATGCACCAGGGTATTCATGATCACAATGGCTGGTGTTTCCTCTTTTAAAGACAGGTTTGAGCAAAGCCAATATTTTAATGTTGACAGTGCTTGCTTGACATAATTCGAATATTACTTTCTTTAGAAACCGAAAGGAAAGAAAGCCCCGTCCCTTGAAATAAAGTTCTAGGCGATCAGGATAACTGGCGCATTTGGCATTCAGGACCCGTTCGTTCATCTTCTGTTGTTTAAGAAATATTAAAAATATTTTCAGTCGCAAGATATCATTGGAGCAGTCTGCAAGATAAATTAGGACCAGTGGGATCTCGCCTTTGATTTATTGCATGGAAAATGTAAATACATTCCCATACCTACAACTTCCTGAGTGAAAAATGCCAAGTGCAGTTCACTGTGATTATTCTGGGCTAAAAGCTCTGTCCCGTCGTGGTTTCGATGGACGAATTTCTGGGCTGCCAATCCACAAGTCTCTATCTTCTGAGGAATGCTGGGAATTTCAGGCCCCCCTCACTGGCAGAGGTGAGAGGGTCCCTGTGTGTTTGACAGCATGCTGGGGGTTCAGGCTTCTGGGGTGACTGGTTTGTTAGATTAAGGCTGAACAGAGTGTAAGAACATGTCAGATCTTCCCTGAAGTCCAGCCATGGTCATCTGTGTGTGCTCCAGGTCATGGGCGTGGCTAGAATCCTGTTAGGAGATGCTCCAGGGTACCAGGGATCCATGGTGTCTTTTACTACAATCCTGTTAGGAGATGCTCCAGGGCACCAGGGATCCATGGTGTCTTTTACTTGCCCTGTGAGTTTCAAGGGTGAAGACTCAGGCTCCCACAGTCACCTTGTCACCTTCGTCAGCCAACTGTCAGGAAATGGATGAGCTCCATCAATCTGCGAGACGGCGAAGATGAGCAAAACCAACAACCAGGCCACAGCCTCTGTCCCACTTCTGTCCTGGCTTGTGGAACCCCCTCGCACCCCCGAAGCCACTAGCCATCAAGAGCCCGTGTTGCTCCGTGCTTCCTGTGTGGGTACCATGGGCTGAATGCAGCCATGGCCCCTTCTGGGGCCTTCCCAGATGCAGTTGGTTCTCTGGGCTTGTACAGCTTACAAGACAAGGCAGTCTCCCCGGGGGCCTCCCTGGGTGGTGGGTTCCTCCTCTGCTCGGATACCTCCGGAGGTGTTGTGCCCTGGATCCTAGGACCCTGGGTCTCACTCAGGGCTGGGCATTGTGCTTGGCAGAACAGGTTTGGGTAAATATTGGTCACGTGAAATTTTGGTGTGAGGTTAGGAGGGTGCAGACACTGGGCAGATGAAGAAGCTTCAGGGAGGATTAAAGTGGGTGTGGCACAAAGGTGACTTCTGGTCTCTTCTGGCTGCTACAAAGCATCTATTGGCAATAGGTCTGGGTGGTGGAGGCCTGGATGGATGGTCAGGTGGCTTCTGGTCTAGCCTTAGGCCCTTTAGAGGATCCACCAGGCTATACCCTCAGGCCTCCTGCAATTGTGACTTCTCTAACCTCATTCACCATCTTGAAAGGACACGGACTATCTCGATACTGCAATTGCTGGTGACTGTGGACATCCTCAGACAAGTTTCCGAAAGGTATCATGGATGTGAGCCATTGCTGGGGACTTCTGTTAGTTGTCTCATTGCTATGATAAAATGCTGGACAAAAAGCAGCTTAGGAAGGGAGGGTTTATTTTGGCTGATGGTTTGAAGATACAGTCCATCATGGTGGGGAGTGCATGATAGTAAGAGAGTGTGGTCACATTGCAGCCTAAAGCAAAGACAGATAACACTGGTCCTCAGCCCATGGGATGGTGCTGACCACATCCAGGGTGGACCTTCTCTCCTTAGTCACAGGGACACCCAGAGTCATGTCTCCTAGCTACCTGTAAGCCCCATCAGTTTGAAAATCAAGATTAACCATCATAGGACTCTTTAAAGGCAGATCCAGCTCAGCAAGACGTGCATCCCACACAGGGAATCATCTGGGAGGTACCCGCATTCCACATACTGATGCAGGAGCTGGGGACAGGACTTTCTTCCCCACCTCCCTTTGAGGCTGTTGGAGACAAGGTTGAGCGGAGAGTAGGTGGCCAGTCTAAGCATCTTAGATGGTCCAGTCTTTCCTTCATGCCAACCCCAACTTATTGGTTACAGAACCTGACTAACTCTGTGCTTTAACTCTCCGCAGAGCACCCTTTGGGCCATCCGATGATGTCTCATTCATGGCTCTGACCAGCCCCGTGGAAGCTTGGCATTTACGACTGACGACTGAGTGTTCTGAGAGTGAGAGTGTCCAGCAAGTCCTTACTAAGTGTGCTCAGTCAGTATGTGTGGAGTGCTAAGTCAGCTGCGTGACTTCCAGGGGCTGGTCTGTGCTGGACTCTGCTAGAAGGGCTTGCTGACCCCCTTTCTCAGCTGTGTTTGGAGGCCATTGTGGGACTTGCCCTGGGGAGTCCATTTGCATTCACCCCAGATAGAGAAGGCAGCAACAGACCAAAAACTGAGTCCGTCTATGCGTCAAGTGGTGAGCCATTGAGTTTATTGGGGTTACTTACAAGTGCATGGTGACTCAGGCAGCTGCGTCACCCAGAGGCTCACCCTGCGTGGGTGACAGCTGCCGAAAGGAACACCGCCAAAGTCAGCGCCCCTGTCCCCGTCCCAGCTCCTATACACTGAGCACCTCTGGTTCGCATGTATGTGGAGCCAGAGGAGGGAACTGCTGGGATCTCAGCTGAGGGTCTGAGGCTCCCACTCCTTCGATGAATGAACATCAATGGGCCTGATTTTGTGACAGTCCCACCATGTGAGGGTCCCACGCTGGTAGTCACAGCGTCTCTGAAGTCAAGATGGCAACAGCCATGTCATGCCCTGAGCCCAGAGTTCCCCAACAGAAGCTTTGACAAAAGACTACCACCACCACCACCACCACCATCACCACCACCATCACCACCACCACCATCACCACCACCACCACCTCCATCACCATCACCACCACCACCACCATCACCACCACCACCACCACCACCATCACCACC
>NW_008346900.1:601739-640641 GCF_000622305.1 Nannospalax galili | reverse complement strand
TCACCACCATCACCACCACCATCACCACCACCACCACCACCACCACCACCATCACCACCATCACCATCACCATCACCACCACCATCACCACCACCACCACCACCACCACCACCATCACCACCATCACCATCACCATCACCACCACCATCACCACCACCACCACCACCACCACCACCATCACCACCATCACCATCACCATCACCACCACCATCACCACCACCACCACCACCACCACCACCATCACCACCATCACCATCACCATCACCACCACCATCACCACCATCACCACCACCATCACCATCACCATCACCATCACCACCACCATCACCATCACCACCATCAGCAACAGCAGCAGCAGCAGAGCCCTGAACATGCATCCAAACAGCATCCAGCCAGCCCGTGAGTCTTTGAAAACAAACGAAGATAAATAAGGGTACACAGCTACTAAGGTAATAAAGGAAAAACTTTGACATCTTAAAGGCAATATGGTATCAGAAATAGGTTTTTTATCTCTATTTTTCCTTTGCCCTTCCATCCATAGATCACAATCCAGTAAAGCAAATAAACTGGCTGACGTTACTAGCTATATATTTTTACCTATGATGGAGGCATCATGGTAAAGCCTTCTCTTTCATGTCAGTAAATAAAAGAGTGCTATTACAAGGCATAATCAAAGAAAGAAGAAATGCGGTCACCTCTGAGGAAGCTGCTGCTCCTGGGCATCGTCTCTGGAAAGGAACAGACATCATGGCGGGACAGATACGTGTCTGCTCTCCCTGGTTTTTTAAGTCCTTTGATGACATGAACAAAAGCCTGGAGACACGGAGTCCCTGGGCCTGAGTCCTGCACAAATCACAGGGCACAGTGTGGCCTCCACCCTGCCACTGCGTACAGCACCAGGTTCTGGCGATCTGTGCCAGAACCACACCTAGTCTAGCCACAATAACGGCCAGTGTCTGAGGGAGTAAGTGTTAGGGCTAAGAGAAGGAGAGCCAGGGGAGATGGAGGGACACAGAGGTGGTTATGGATGGGAGGCCATCTGCTTGCTGAAATGACCAGGTTGGACTGACAAGCAGGGACAGCAAACCCAGCAAGCTCAGCACTGCTCAGCACAGCATCACACCCAGGATGATCTCTGCAGCCCTGGCCTTCAGGCCACCTTGACCCTGTCCAGGACAGGCTGGACCCATTGATACTTTCAGCCAGTTCGTCTCTTATAAACTTCACCCCATCACCTTTCCCAGAAGTTTGTCTATGCAGCCCAAAGGGAAGGGAGGTGTGTTATATAGACCCGACGTCTGCAATCCCATCTGGGACTGTTAATTCCCAGGGACGCATCCCCCAAAACCTAAACCTTGTCACCTCCTAGAGGCAGAGGCACAACTATGATAACCTTTGGGAAGATGCCCGCATCGGAGGGCCTGAGGTATACCTCACCGGGGCTAACCCTTGCCTTTTCTGTAGCCTACACCAGCTTCCCATGGGTCTAGCAGAATAGCGGATGACAGATTCTGGGAATCAGCTGATAATAAAGACCAGTGCAGAGGCAGTGCATGCTGAAGGGGACTGGCTATTGCAAGAGTGATTTGCTTCTTGCCCAAGAGAGCAGGTGGTCAGGGCTGAAAGCCAGTGTCCGGGCTGCCGCCCGTTTTCTCTCCTCGCTGCCCTGGTGGTGGGCTGGGTGCAGCTCGTCCCACTGGGTAGATGGAGCGAAGCGCTCACTGCAGCTTCCCGAAGTCTCGATGTGTTTTGCAAAAGTAAAGGATGGCATAATTTATCACCGTTGAACACACGCTTTGTTCAGTGACAGGGTAATTAGACATTCTTTCGGCAGACACATTAAATATATACTTATGCATTAAAGCTCTGCGTCTCCGATGAGCTCTGTTGATTTATTCTTTACGCTTGGATCTTTGCCTGTTGATAGCCATATAAAACCAAACTTCCATGCCAAAAAATAAAAGCGACAGGAAATAAGCAACGGTTTCCATATGCTAACTAAGTCAAGTTCCTGGGGCGGGGGGGATGGGCTGCGGAGAAAGAAACTCAAGGAATACAGGCGAAGGGACGCACACGCTGCGCGTGCACACATCCCTCATGAGCAGACTGGGTCTTGACTCTCCTCTCTCTCCATCACCAAGCATTAATTATGCAGTGATAAAAATAATTTTGCATGCATAATGCTGACCTCTTTCACTAGAGGGCAACAAAGCCCCAGCTTAAGGAGTCTCCACCTTCCACTTCTAGTGACAGGAAGCGTTTAATAAGATGCTACATGGATTTCGTAATGAACTCCCTATTAATTTTACATAAGTGGAAAGTTACTTTGGAAAATTCAGTTCTGTTCCTGTGTTTATGTGATTCAGCCTTCTCAACAGTGGGAGGAAGTAGCCTCTTGGGGTCTCCCCACTGGCCCGGAGGGGTGCAGCAGATTTTCTCTTGGGGCTTTGCTCTCCCCACTGTTCCACCGGCATCTACATGAGCCGCCTGCTTGGGAGTGAAATGCCATGTCTGTCTGTGGAGAATGTAGGACTTGCCGGCGGATCCCCAAGCTTCCCACTTCACCTTCCCGCAGCCTCTGAATGAAGTCCCCGTCCTGCCCACGTGCCTGCCCCTACCACAGCCTCCTCTGTCCTCCTGCCTCAGAGGGACCCTGGACTAGAGCTGTGGGTTTCAGGGACGGCCACTGGTCCCGCTGTCTCAATTCTCTTCCAGAGAGTTGGAACTTACCTTTAAAAAGGAGTGGGGTCCACTGTCGCCTCCACCCCAAAACGTGACAACAGAAGACCAGACACGTGGTCTGAAACACGTGGGTTCTGTCACCTGGCCCAATTCCCCTGCAGGAGGATAGATAAGTGGGTGGGAGGGGTGGAGATGTACAGGTGCAATCTGAAAAATTATGCGGTTGGCAACTCTGGGAGAAATGGTCAGAGAGCTGCAAAGAAGTCCCAGGTATTTCCATGGGAACTTGTGTGAACGTCCCAAGGTTCCTGAAAGTTTCCTCAGTGCCTCTGGCCTTTGGTTTTCTCCTTAGGAAGCTGCCAGTGGGTGGGGCCCCAAATACAAGTCACAGTGGTGCGGCAGCCCCTCTCTCCAATCCCTGAGACCAATGCCCCTGTCCAGTGCCTGAGTCCTTAACAAATTCCTTTGAAATGTAACTCATTCCACAAAAGCAGAACTAAATAAAACGTACTCTAGAGAGGGAACAGATTGCAGCCGTAGATTAGGAGTACAGCCTAATCCTTCACAGGCATTAAATATTTAACGTAATTGCTCCACAGGTGCCAGAAAGATGTCAGCATTGTTTAATTAGACTTAATTAAACATAAGGAAAAGCTGAATACGAATTCAGGTCGAGGTTTTTAATCGATTACAAAACCTTGTGCTCTGCGGTTTCATGTGTTGGTTGGCTGGGTGACACTCACACTGTGTTAACTGGGGAGCAAGCCTGGCTTGGGGGTGCTGTTGGTGAGAGGTGGGATGGTGAACATGGATGAGGCGAATACAGGCTTCGGAAATAGAGATTACCAAACACTTGGCCTTTTCCAGCATCTGTAGCGTGGGCACCTGGCTTCTGACTTTTGCCTATCTAATCACTGATTGTGCTGAATAGCTTTAGTGTCAACTTGACATACCTGGGTAGAGGGAGCCCCAATTGGGTTATCTCCTCCATTGGACTGGCCTTGGCCATGTCCGTGGGGCATCTTCTTGATTGTTGAGTAATGTGGGAGGGCCCAGCCCACTGTGGGTGGTGTCACCTCTGGGCAGGTGGGCCTGTGTTGCGGCTGAGCAGGGGCCAAGGGAGCAAGCCAGTAAGCAGCATTCCTCCATGGCCTGTGTGCCTGCCTCCAAGTTCCTACCCTGAGTTCCTACCTTGAGCTTCCTGATGAACTGTGACCCGGAGATGAAAGACAATTAAACCCTTTCCTCCCCAAGCTGGTAGTGATCAGAGTGTTTTATCACAGCAATGGAGAAACAAACTAGAACAGAAATTGGTACTAGGATCATGGGTATTGCAGTGACAGACTTGACCTTGGTGTTTCGGGGAGGATGGTGGAAGTGTTTGGAACTCTGGGCTGGAAAAGCCATTGCGTGCTCAGAGTTTGTTGCTATGGAGCTTGGAATAGTTATGTTGAAAGAGTTGTGGACAATGGAGGCCTGGCTTGTGAAGCTTCAAAGGGAAGCAGAGACTATCAGGGCTGTTTGTGTGATTATTTTGAATTGAGAATCTGTAGATTCTGATCAGCTGGGGCTGAAGAATCAACTGTGATTAAGAAGAGACCAAACAACTGGGGCTGGAGAGATGGCTTAGTGGTTAAGAACACTGGTTGTTCTAGCAAGAAGACCTGGGTTTGAATCCCAGCACCCACATGGCAGCTAACAACTGTCTGTGACTTCAGTTTCAGGGGATCCGACAGCCTCTTCTGCCCTCCTTGGGCACTGAATGACACAGATGCACTTACCTACATGCAGGCAAAACACGCATACATATAAAAAATAAAAATAGTAAATGAAATATTAAAAAAAGAGACCAGAACAACTGAAATAAAACCTTTGCTTTCCTGGGGCAATTGATGCTGGTCAACTGGGGCTGAAAAATCACCTGTAAGTAACAAGAGCCTAGCACACTGTGGTGGAATCTTCTGGAAGTATTTCCTCAAGGTCAACACACAGAAGCTATGGTCCAGAGGGGGCCTGAGCCTCCATCTCAAGCTGGAAGCATGACTTAGTAATGTGTAAGAGCCTCCTGCATGGTCCTGATGTTGAAAGTGTGAAGGGGTCACAGAGAGCAGCTGAGGCTTGGCACGCAGAGGCCGGGAAAGGCCATTGGTGAAAGTGCAGCCTCAGTTACAGTGACGACTGTAGGAGTGAAGGAGTCATGGAGAGAAGCTGAGGTGTTGCACCCTGAGAGGCCAGAAGAAGCCATTGGTGAGGGTGCGACCTTAGTTTCAGTGGAGACCCCTGGTATTTGGAGATGCCAGGACAATGGGATGACCACCAAGGACAGTGGCAGGTATGGAATGGACCTGGCCTGGGTCTGCGAGATGAGCTGTGTGTGCTGTGGATGGCAGTCAGAGAAGTGGAGCTGCCAGAACCCTTTGGAGCCCAGAAGATTATGAGTGAATCCCAGATGTCCAGCCTTGAGCTACTTTGCTGGACCTTGGTTTTGCTTAGGTGTGCCTGATTCTTCCCTTTGAAACAAGACAGTACTTGTTTTGTATTTTACAGAAGCCCGCCCACAGTTAAGAGACTATGGATTTTTAAGTGTTTGGATTTTTTTAAGGACCGTGGGGCTTTTAAGGTTGTACTGTCTTATGTTGTGATATTAATATTAACATCGTGTCTTGGGGACAAGAAATGGAAAGGTTATGGTTTAGTCATGATGTTTATGTGTCAAGTTGACAAGGGGTCAATTGTGCTGGTTAGCTTTAGTGTCAACTTGACACACCTGGGTAGAGGGAGCCTCAGCTGGGGAATTGCCTCCATTGGACTGGCCTGTGGCCATGTCTGTGGGGCTGGGCAGGTGGGCCTGTATTGTATAAGAAAGCAGGCTGAGCAGGGGCCAGGGGAGCAAGCCAGTAAGCAGCGTTCCTCCATGGCCTGTGCTCCAGCTCCTGCCTCCAGGTTCCTGCCCTGAGTTCCTACCTTGGGCTCCCTCAGTGATGAACTGTGACCTGGGAGATGTAAGACAAATAAACCCTTTCCTCCCCAAGCTGGTAGTTGTCAGTGTTTTGTCACAGCAATGGAGAAACAAACTAGAACACTGATCCAACATCCTCGAACTGCAATTTGGACACTGAATCTTCAGTCCTATGTGCATATACAGGAGTGTAAGACAAATAAACCCTTTCCTCCCCAAGCTGGTAGTTGTCAGTGTTTTGTCACAGCAATGGAGAAACAAACTAGAACACTGATCCAACATCCTCGAACTGCAATTTGGACACTGAATCTTCAGTCCTATGTGCATATACAGGAGTGTGCACGGACACACATGCATGTGTGCAAAGGGTCCTGTGCAAAATGTGTTCTATACAGGAAGACAAGGGGTATGAAGGACCCTACCTGGGCCGTCTGCTTGCGTCCCTGGCTTCAAAGTCAGAGTACAAGCAAACATGTTTGCTGCACACAAGAACGACGGGATATTTGGCACTGAAGAGGCGGCTCAGCGGTTAAGAGCACTGGCTGCTCTTGCAGAGGACCCGGGTTCAGTTCCTGGCACCCACATGGCAGCTAATGACGGTCTATAACTCCAGTCCGGGGGATCCAACATCTTCTGGCCTCCTCAGGCACTGCATGACACGGTACACTTCTACGCAGGTGAAACATTCATATACATAAAATAAAAGTTAAAAAGAAATAATGTTGACCATTTAAGGCTGGGGATGGAGCTTAGCTGGTAGAATGCTTCCCCACCATGTCTGAAGCTCTAGGTCTGTGATTTCTCAAGATTACCTCCTATCGCAAAATGGTCCACTGAGCCATGGCCACAAAGTGCCTTTTACCTGGTAAGGTGACATATTTACAGGTTCAGAGGACAGCAACTTGAGCATGGTAAGGACACAATTCTTCTTCCTCCACAATGGGTTTTCTGCTTAAATTAATCATAAATTTTGTGTGCGTGTGTGTGTGTGTGTGTGTGTGTGTGTGTGTGTGTGTGTATGTGTTTTAAATCAAGTATGCCAAAAACAGCTGGCTTCTGGGCATGAGGCACCAAGGAGGGGCGTTCACATCCTCTGCTGGGGTGCTTGCGTATTACATACACATCAACACTGGTGAAGACCCTATAGCATAGAGGCTGAATAGTCAGCAAGCTGATCTCCGGGTGGGGGCAGGGCAAGGCCAGGGGACCACGCTTCCCATTCTCCCCTTCCCACGTTCTAATGTGAATTTGAAATTCACATCACTTTTATCTTAAGCTGAAACACCCCGTCAATACCATGCTAAAAGTACAGGTTTAGAGCCAACCTGCTAGTCTTTTACAAGAACTCCACCAGGCTGGAAATTAATATATCATTCATCTTTGACGAATGGTCTAGTTCTTTAAACCTTATAAATTATCAAAAGTCAAAACACTTTCCGACCCACAATCTCATTAATATTTGTTGCTCCTGCCCTGGTGATATCAGTAAGGTATTTGTAAAAACTACAGAAATCGACTTGGTTTTTTTTTCCACTCAAAGATGAAAGAGCTCATTTTTAGAAAACTGAACTTTCTCTACCAGGGACACCCGATTCCAAAGAAACTTGCGCTGAGCATTCAGAGTCCAGCCACACTGAGGTGGAGGAACAGGCCCGTGCAACCTGACTCAGAAGCAGCTCCAGGCAGTCCTGATGGACCCCTGTGGACTGCTGTTCTGGTCTACATACACAGTTCTCCCTGGTTTTTGGGGGCACTGCCCATGCGGAACCAGATACTGCAGGATTAGTATAGAATTTGCACCCACGTGTGGACACTGCTGCTGTGGTTGGAACGTGTCTCAAAAGTTCACGTGCTGCATAGGTGTTGAGTGGTGAGACCTTCCAAGGTGCCTGGGTCACATGAGCAGTCTCCACTCTCCATGGAGTAAGGTCGTTAATGAAGTGGGTGCCTTGTTGTGGAGTGGGCTGCCATAAACTTGAGCTCAGCTCCCTCTGGCTCTTTCTTGCATGCTCCCAGGCCTCCCCCATGCTCTGATGTAGGAATCCTGGAGCCCTCCCCAGCTGTGACTCCTTGATCTTGGACTTCCCATTCTCCAGACTATGAGCCAAACAAAGCTCTGTTATTATAAACCACTCAGACTGTGGTGGTTTGTCATAGCAGCATTACCCAGATGGAGAAAGTAAGCACAGGCCTCCCTAGAGAGCTTTGCTGTGCCTGGCTGTCCCGATTCCCACGCAGAGCCCTTGGGACAGGCTTCTTACAGTAGAAATATGGAGGAAAAGCAGACCTATACCTCACCGCTGAGCTTCAAAACAGACTTTGGAAACCCACGGCCCTGTTCACAAGATTCCCAGAAAACCTCCTGGAACCTAGGGCTAGAAGCTCTGGGTTGATGAATAGGCATTGGAAAACCCATGATGAACTAGTCCAGACTGGTTTTCCCCATCTTCCTAGACCACGCAAGAAGTCTCCTTGGATGATGGTGGGAGGTACATGAAGGGGAAAGGATGCAGTTGCTGTTGAAGTCTCACAGCGATGGCCCTGTAGCCCGTGTCCTGTGCAGAGCTTGGTGCAATGTCAGTTGGCAGACAGAGTAAAGGTAGAGTCAGTTCCCCACCCAGACCTAGGCAGTACCAAGCTGCTCACAGCTTCAGGATGGCTGAGGGTAGAAAGGATGTGGGTAGCCAGAGCACAGCCACAGGGCCCTAGAGGGGAGGACAAGGGGAGACTAGGGACAGTGGGAAGATGTGAGCTCAGACTCACCTGGGTGAATGGCAGCAGTCATGACCAGAAGCCAGCGGGGGCAAGCGTGTTTTTCTGTGTTGATATGGATTTCAGCCCCACATCTGCCTGGTCCCGACTCTCATGACTGCTGTGGTGCTCTGTATGCTAACTGCAGATTCCGTTCTGGGTTAAAACAGGACAGAGTGCCTGGGACTCTGGGGGAAGCAATGTGACTGAACCTGTGGGGAGCGAGGGTCCACTTATTGGGATTTAAATTCTCCACGGGATTTCAGTACAAGGGGGGAGTACTCATTATCAGCAAGTACTCATTAGTGCAGAATGTGTTACTCACAGATAATACTGATCCAAAGCTACGTTCTTTTCTATTAAGTAATTCACTTTAATACTCTGTAAAAATTAAAGCACAAATTCATGTATCTTTTTCAAAGCTTACCAGGACATACACTCTCTTGTAGCTTTGGGTCCTGGCTCACTCTCCTCTTTCTGTCTTGGCTCTGGGGTCTGTCAGCTCTATCTGCCAGTGAGGGTTAAGGAAGCATCTCAGGGCAACAGAGGCCTGGGGTCCACACTGTGACTGTGAACTCCTGAACAACATCCATTGCCCTCTACATGATGTGACCCAACCTGATTTCTGGGTGAGACTCTGTAGGTCCCTCCTTCCTTTTGGGATGCCCCATGGAGTAGGTCAGTCTTACGTGCTGTCCTACCTTGCCATGCCCTATTTCTTCTAAGAGTTATTATGCCTGTCAGTTTTGTTTTGACATTTGTATAAAACTTGGTGTGATGTGTGTGTGAGTTTCCAGATGTGCATGCACATTTGTGCACCCGCCTGTGGAGACCAGAGGTTGATGTATCTTCCTTGATAACTTTCTACCTTATCTTTTGAGATAGGGTCTCTCCTTGAACCTGGAGCTCACTGATTGGGATAGACTGGTTGGCCAATGAACTTTGTGGATCCCCCAGTCTGCACTCCTGAGTGCTGGGCTTATAGACACACAGCACTGTGGCTAGCTTTCATGTGAGTTCATGGGATGCAAACTTGGGTCTTCATGCATGGCAAGTACTTTATCAATGGAGCCATCTCGTAGCTCTGTTATATGACATTTTATCCCATTCATTAGTCTGGGCTTGTAGGCTGGATTTTCTTTTTCTTTCTTCTTTCTTTCTTTCTTCCTTCCTTCCTTCCTTCCCCCCCTCTTTCCTCCCTCCCTCCCTCCCTTTATTATTTTATTTATTATGTGTATGAGTGTATTACCTGCCTGTTGTGCAATGCCTGCAGATGTCAAAAGAGGGCTTCGGTTTCACCTGGAACTGGAGTTACAGATGGTTGTTAGTCGTCATGTGGGTGCTGGGAATTGAGCGCAGGTCTTCTGCAAGTGCAGCCAGCACTCCTAACCAGTGAGCCGTCCCTCCAGCCCCACAGGCTGAATTTGTAAATCTGATGTCTTGAAGCTTTCCTGTATTTGTTGGTTGCTAATATAATGCTGGTTATACGAAAATGAAGTCCTCTGTGTGTGTGAGCTGGGATTGGGATACACATGCTCTTCTCTCTGATGGTTCCCTCCTCTTGAGTATCTCCCACAAAAAGGACACCGGGTTTGGTGTTTTGCACACAGGATCACTAACTCCGTAGACCTACCTAGCAGGCAGTCATACATGCTGGGTATCAGTTTTGTGGCCACTCAGCCTGTGCATGGTGAAGTAAAGGTTGGGTGTTCATGGGACCTGAGTCTGCTCTTGGGCCCTGCTGCTTGGACCATCCTCTGTGTCTCACCTCTGACCCCACAGAGGCTCCACAATCAGAACCCAAGGCCTGTCACACAGGCCTCCCTTCTGTCCCACCCAGGCTTGGGTTCCTACTTTCACAGTCATCTTCCCATTAATAATGTGTAGACCCTCACTCAGATTATCCTGTCCTAGAATGTTTTCCTCCAAAATTCTCCCACATCCTCTTTCTAATTGTAAGGTAACAACCCGATAGTCACTATGACTGCAGACACTTCAGAAGATAGCCCCGCCTAAGTCGTTGACTCCCCTTCCACATCCACCAAGGGACATTGCACTCCACGCCAGCCGTGTCCCCTCTACGCCCTACCATGTGTTCTCTCTTGGAGACCCTGAGACCCATTTTCCCTCTGTTCCTCATACCTGGTCAGTCACTTCCCTTCCTGGCCCAGTCACTTCCCCTCCTGGCCTAGTCAGTCACTTCCCCTCCTGGCCTAGTCAGTCCCTTCCCCTCCTGGCCCAATCACTTCCCCTCCTGGACCCGCCAGTCACGTCCCCTCCTGGCCCAATCACTCCCCCTCCTGGACCCGCCAGTCACGTCCCCTCCTGGCCCAATCACTCCCCCTCCTGGACCCGCCAGTCACGTCCCCTCCTGGCCCAATCACTCCCCCTCCTGGACCCGCCAGTCACGTCCCCTCCTGGCCCAATCACTCCCCCTCCTGGACCCGCCAGTCACGTCCCCTCCTGGCCCAATCACTCCCCCTCCTGGACCCGCCAGTCACGTCCCCTCCTGGCCCAATCACTCCCCCTCCTGGACCCGCCAGTCACGTCCCCTCCTGGCCCAATCACTCCCCCTCCTGGACCCGCCAGTCACGTCCCCTCCTGGCCCAATCACTCCCCCTCCTGGACCCGCCAGTCACGTCCCCTCCTGGCCCAATCACTCCCCCTCCTGGACCCGCCAGTCACGTCCCCTCCTGGCCCAATCACTCCCCCTCCTGGACCCGCCAGTCACGTCCCCTCCTGGCCCAATCACTCCCCCTCCTGGACCCGCCAGTCACGTCCCCTCCTGGCCCACTCAGTCACTTCCCCTACTCGCCTAGTCAGTCACTTCCCCTCCTGGCCCAGTCACTTCCCCTCCTGGCCCAGTCACTTCCCCTCCTGGCCCAGTCGCTTTCCCTCCCTGGCTGTCATCAACCCCAGAGGCCTCTGTTCTGACTTCCTGCCCACATGACTAGTTCCCAGGAGCATCTCTTTTCCTTAGGTTGCAAGTTCTTGGAGGGTGAAGAGCAATTTACATAGTGGTGCTATACAACTTAGCAACTGATTAAAACTTGTGGGATGAGCAAGAACGTTTGCAAAGAAGCAAAAATATACCAGTGACCCCAATTATAGCTCATGGGACCCAGTCTTAGGGCAAAATAAATCCAGCAGCTACAGGAGACAGAGTGCGTACAGGTGCAGCTGGCATTCCACTGCTCACCCCATGTCCACCCCTATCCTGCTTTGATTTTCTTTTGCTGGAGGCTAAACAATGGCCCAGTGACTCATAGAGACACACTCTAACCTCTGAAATCTCTGTTAGCTTATACTGCAAAAAGGACTTTTCGGGGATGCAGAGATGACTCAGTGGTTAAGAGCACTGGCTGCTCTTGCAGAGGACCTGGGTTCGATTCCCAGCACTCGTATGGTGGCTAACAACTGTCTATAACTCCAGTTCCAGGTGATCTGATGCCCTCTTCTGACCTCCTTGGGTATTGCACAACACAGGTGCACTTACATACATGCAGGCAGGCAATACACTCATATACATAAAATGAAAATAATGAATAGTTTTTTTAAAGGACTTTTTAGATGAAATTATTAGAGATCTTGATGTGAAGACATCATCCTGGGCCTTCAGCCTGGGACCAGGGTTGCAATCACAAGTCTCCTTGGAAGAAGGCAAGAGGTCCCAAAGCCATGGTGATAGGAGGTTAAGTCATAGGAGCAAAAGATTGTAGCGGTGAGGAAGGTACAACCAGAAACAGGGACATGCATCCCCACCCCCACCTCACACAGGAGCGGGTCCTGGATTGTAGTTTCCTGGGATAGCTTCAAGTCTGTGGCTTCCTGGTCCAGAAATAAGCAAATCTATAGTGCTGGGGCACTGAGCTTGAGTGAGTCCACCGACACCTGCCAGACTCTCCTCTGAAACTCTGCTTGGAGCCTTTGCCCTGGGTGTGGGATTTCTTGTGTTTACATGGCTGTGGGTGGGAAACTCTGAGCAGACACTGAACAGATGACTCCTGAGGATTCTGGACCTGACCAAGTCTGGACGTGTCCTTCACAATCCTTGAGTTGAAACATAGTCACTGGTGTTAAAAGGTAAGACCTTCAGGGTCTGGAGAGAAGGCTCAGCCATTAAAGTGTTTGTAAAACAAGCACAAGGACTCAGTTCAATCCCAGCAGCCGCCTAGAGAGCCGGGTGCAGAGGCATGCACCTGTCATCCCAATCCTGGGGAGGTGGAGACCGGAGGATCCCTGGGGCTCGCTGGCCAATCGACGAGTTCCAGGTTCATGAGAGATTCTGTCTCTCAAAATAATGTGGAGAGCAACTGATGGGCATATCTGGCAGTGACCTTTGACCTCCACATGCACACGCATACAAGTGTACACACACACACACAAAGAGATCTATAGGAGTAATTAGATCACAGGGACCCTCATGATGTGACTGGGGCCCTTAGAAGAGGCGTGGAAGGGGTGGACTCTTGTCAGGCATTGTGTCCTGTGAGGACCTGTGTCTGTCCCCACTACAGCAGGGCGCCTTTTTAAACAGTTGTTTCTATAACGTTGATGTGTCTGTGCACCGGGTACCACACTGCACACATGGAGGTCAGAAGACAATTTAAGGGGCATAGTGAGGAAATACAGACTCCAAACAAGCTCATAACCCAGGGAAAACACCAAAGCCTGTAGCTCCATGTCCAAATGTCTAGGACTGCGGTTCCAAAGGGCTTAGATATCTCTGTCCCTGTAGCCTTGCGGTCTGCAACGCACACCTCTCTCCTGGGCCACTTCCACTCTCTGAATGCAGCTCTCCTTGGCGGACATCTTGTGGGCTGGTATTTCCGGTGTCTTGGGGGTGTCCACTGTAACCCAGGCTTCACACAATGGCCTCCAGGGCTTTCTTCACATGGGGCGGTTTTTGTTTTTGTTTTTTTTCCCCACATGCTGCCTGGCCTCAGTGACTCTCAGGAATGATCCATGACCCCCCTCACTCTTGAACCTTTCATGTCTCTAAAGCCAGAATTATGTGGGTGACACTGTCAATTTGGTTGCCAGCTTCTAATGGACCTTGACCCCTTTCGGCCACATCATTGTGTATGTTTTCTAGGAGCAGAAAACTCCTCAGGTCTTTCCCTTTCACGTGTTGGAAGCTTAGCCGAGGGGGGTCTTGTGCTCAGGGCACACTTTGCATTGTTCAAGCGCAGATCTAAAGACTTCTGCTTAACGGAGAGCTCATCTCCTAATCCATCACAGCCTCTTCCAGGACGTACCTTGGAGCCAGCATAAAGCCTACTAGTACCCTCCTCTCTCTAAACTGTACATTTTGATTTCTTTCTGCCCCATTTGCTCTTTGACCTTGTACACCTGCATAAAATTTCTCAGTAATAATCAAGACAAGAGTCCGTGTTAGGCTGTCTTGAAATTTTATGTGTCCAAGAAATTAGTCCATTTCTTTTTTATTTAGCCTCGGGCAAGTTCTTAGGTTGGAGGGAGATAGCAGCCAGTCTTCACCAAAATATCCCAGTTGCCGTTTAAGCGCTTGCTTCCTCGGAACATCCTAGCCAGGCCTCTACTAGACTGGCCCATTAAGCCCTGCTTACAGCATTCAATGGTTTTTCTAGTCCAAAGTTCCAACATCGTCTACATTTCTCCCAAAACCAACATGGTCAGGTTCTTCACAGCCAACACCCACTCCCGGTCCAACTTGTTCGTTAGTTAATTTTCTGTTGCTGTGATAAAACCCCACAACCAAGGAACTTAGGAAGGAAGAGTTTATTTGGCTCATGGTTCCAGAGGGATAAGAGTCCATTGTGGTGGGGAGGCGCAGCTGGAGGCAGCTCAGCAGACAGCTGGGCACTGGGGTCTTCAAACAGGCACAGGAAGCAGAGAGAGTGAACTGCAAGTGGGGCTAGGCTGTGGAGTCTCGGAGCCCCTAGCGACGTGGACTCTCGAAGCCCCTAGTGACCTGCCTCCTCCATCGAGGGCCGCACTTCCAAAACCTCCACAGACAGTGCCGCCAGCTTGGGTCAAGTATTCTGAAAAGATTTTACCTATTTTATGTGAATGAGTGTATTGCCTACATGTATGTAAGTGCACCCATGTCACGTGTCATGTACTGTGTTCTCCAAGGTCACAAGATGGTGTTGGATGCCCCTGGAATTGGAGTTATTAGCTGTCATCTGGGTGCTTAGGAATCGAACTCGGGTCCTCTGCAAGAGTAGTCAGCATTCTTAACCACTGAGTCATCTCTCCACCCCCAAGTATTCAAATACATATGCCTATGGGGGCATTTGCTTATTCAAACCACCAGGTGTACTGAGGAGTGATGGCAGGGAAATATTAAAGGTCTTTGTTTTCTGTAATTAAACCACTGTGTTGCTATAGGAGCAGAAAACTTGATATGCACAGTAAAAACACTGCAGTCTATAGCACACGATGGTCTCAGACCAAAGCCGAGGTGTTTTCAGCGTTGAGTGTTGTGATGCATGTGCTGTGTGAAGTGCACCTCTTGTGTGTCCAGATCCAAAGCTGGACTGGAGTCGGGTGTATAATAAGTGGGTGTGGCCAAGTCAGCGGTGCATAATGAGTAGGTGTGGCCAGAAGCCCCTCAGGTTCATTATACATTTGATTTCCAGTTACTTTTTTGACGTTGCATTTTCAGAAACTGCCGCAAATTTTTTTTCATGGCCCCCACATTCTGTTATGAGGTGTACAGGGTTTTAGGCCACAGTGTAAGAAGCTGGGCTCTATAGGAACTGTCCATGGTGCCATCTTGGAAGCAAAGGCTGTACCCTCACCAAACACTGACCTCGCTGGTGTCTGGACCCTGGCTTTTCATCACAGCAGGGCCACTAGGCTAAGCTCCCTTCAAGACTGCTCCCTTCTTCCTGGCCAGATATGAAACGGGGGGGGGTGCACTCCATCTCCTCCCACCTCCCCCAAATTTATAAAGCTGAATTAGAGCCAAACAGCAAGTGCCTTTGAGTTTGCAGAAAGGTTTCTCCTTGTCATTGAAAATGCTGCAGCCACACTCATTCAGGAAAATTCCTTGTGGCTAGATTCAAAGATCAACTGGTTCTTTCCATCCTTTCCTTTTGTTGACACTGGAAAGTGTCACGAACAAGCACCTTGGGTCTCAAGGTTGTTTGGAATCTAGGTCTGTTTTGCAGTTAGTGGTGTTGGAGAGTTGAGGATTGTGCAGCCCCTCTCCAAAGCCTCAAGGACCTGCCGACAGGACTGGAATGTGTGTGCATGTATGTGTCCTATGTCCTCCCTATGTGTCCTATGTCCTCCCTGCCTCCCTGCCTCAATGCTCCCTCCTTCTCTTTCTCTCATAATTCATATTAGCAATTTAAAGTGAATGATTCGTGGCAGATGGTCCAACAACAATGCTGTTCAACCAGCTCTGTCTGGTTCTAGAATGCTTGTCATCCCAAAGCACAGCCCATAGGCACTGCCCCTCTGCCATGCTCCCCCTCAGCTCCTGGCAGCTTCCAGTCTCTCTTCCATCTGGAGGCTCACATGGAGGAACTGTGCATGGAGCAGTGACCTCAGGTGCCTGGTTTCTTCACCTAGCTTGATTCCTCCGAGGTCCATCCACCTTGGTGCCTGTGTTGGGACCATGTTCTTTCTCGGCACACAGTACAGTCTCCACCCACATCTCTTCATGGACAGCTGTGCCATTTTTGCCATTTCGCCCTAAGTATTGCTGTCAGGAACGTGTGTGGACCCGTATTCATGGGCAGAGCTGCTTTCAGCTCTTTTTATAAAGATTTATTTTACATGTGCACATGGAGCGGTATGTGCATGTGAGCACAGTGCCTATGGAGACCAGAAGAGGGCGTCAGATCCTCCTCAGGAGCTGGAGTTACAGACAGTTGTGAACTGCTCAAGGTGGGTTCTGGGAACTGAACCCAGGTCCCCTGCAAGAGCAGCAAATGCTCTTAATTGATGAACCATCTCTCCAGCCCTTACTTTGTTTTCTGAGACAGGCTCTCCCACAGGGAGCTGGGACTGGGTGACTAAGTTAGCTGCTGCCTCCAAGCCCCAGGGATCCTCCTGTCTCCATCTCCTCAGTGCTGGGATTGCAAGCACACACCTCCACGCTCAGCTTTTCTACACGTGTGCTGGGGATGGAGTTCGGGTCCTCAGGTTTGTGCTGTGAGCACTTTACAGACTGAACCACCTCTCTACCCTCTGTGCCGTGTATCAATGATACTTTGTTGCTGTAATTCATGGAGCTGCTTTGTGGACAGAACTCTAGAGATAAGACAACCGGGCATCCTTTCTAAGTTGCCCAAGCCTGCCTCGGCAGGTGTTCTGTCCTAGTGTTTGCCTCCCGCTCATGCATCTCACTGGCACTGACTACTCCTCTGCCCTGGTGTGGAAGTGAATGCAGGCTCAGCTTTCTCCTTTGAGCTCATTCTTTAATAACAAAGGACTTTTACAATGGTCAACTTTTCTATTGGGGTGCTGTCAATGGAGATGAAGAATGGGAAGAAATTGTTTGGATGGTGGTGATGATTTATGTTCTGAAGACAGCCCTGTCAGCAAAACTCCCTGGTAGATTTCAAAATGGTCGGCTGGTCCTGTGCCACAGGACTTCCCAAAAGCAGGTCCTACATGTCTGTCAGTCTGCACAAAGCAGACCATTTGCTGGGGAGTGTTTCCTAGGTGACCTGTCTTCTTTCATTCATTTTTACATGTAAATCCCATCCTTTGAGGGCACACCGCAGTTATCTGTGGGGTTCACTAAATGGCTAAGCAGAATGCCCACCCTGCAGCCTTGTGCTGGTGAATAGCCCAGCTTCTGCTTAAAGGTGCTCAGGGCCTTAACCTGGCTTTGTGACCTGCAGCATTTTAAAGTTGACTGTGTTTGGCTCCTGCAACCTCTCCTGCCCCATGGAAAGTATCTTTAGCTCTTTCTCCTCCTTGGGGCTGAGCTGGGCTTGCAAAAGGAGGGCTTCCCACAGCTATATAGCCCCTTTCAGTCTGCCTGGTCACTGAGTGGCCCCACGTGAGCTCTGTGTCATTCAGCAGCTACAGCCAGCTGCCACCTTCCATGTTGCAACTGCTGTATTTGAAGTCAGATTACTGAGGTGAGCAGTGGTTTGCAGAGGAAACAGTCTGGGTCTATGGGATTTAGATGCAGTGGGCAACCTGTACCCCTCTGAAGTGGGGTGCTTGTTAATGGGGAGTTGAACATGCAATTCAGTGACTGTCCACAGGGGGCGGGGCTGAGATCTTATCCTCAGTGATGTCCTGTCTTACTGTTTTGAAATAACAAAGAAATCAATGGAGGGGGAGTTGGTTGGTTACAAGCTATGATGTCTATCCAAAGAAGGATAAGTTGCAGGAAGGTAAAGAAGCATGCTGGGGCCTGGGGAGACAGCTCAGCTGGTCAAATGCTTGCCCTACAAGCTTGAGGACCCACGTTCCATCTCCAGAACCCATGTTATTGGCAACTGATGGCTGTTGGGTGACAGGCTACGCAGGCTCCAGTAAATGGTCCCACACCCATACACATATAGGTGGAATACGTGAACTCAGAATATGAGAGAGAGAGAGAGGGAGGGAGAGAGAGAGAGAGAGAGAGAGAGAGAGAGAGAGAGAGAGAGAGAGAAAACATGAATTGGGAGGGAAAGTAGGAGGGGATGGGAGAGGAATTGAAGGGAAGGCAAGGGGATGACATGATCCAAACACATTATATGTACGTATAAATATTAGATAAAATATTTAATAACAGAAAGGACCTGTGGCCCCCGTCATAACCCTAGAGCTAAGCAAGTAGAGACAGAAGATTCCTGGGGCTTGGCTGGCCAGTCAGGGTAGCCCAATCACTGAGCACCAGGTTCAGTGAAAGACCCGGTCTCAAAAAAGAATAAATAAATAAATAATAAAATAATAAAATAAATAAATAAATGACAAGGTGGAGCGCATCTGAGGAAGCCTTCTGAAGCAGACTTCCGGCCTCCGTTGGCAGGTGCAAATACATGTGTGCAAACCCCCCCTCACACTGGAAAACACTGAAACCTCCTGAAATGCAGTAACTTAGCACCCAGTACTTGACTGAGCTAGATAAACTACACAGCAGAATGTGAGGCGTGCTCAGTGTTCTGCTGGCTGCCCCAGTAGTGTCTGAGCAAAGCAGATCTCCCCTCCTTTTTAAACTATGATTTGCCCTATAACACACAGGAAGCCCTTTAGAAGAAGAAGAAAAAATTTAATATATCTCCAGTCACACTAGATCTATTTCTGTTAAAAAGTTATCTGTTGTTCCAATTGAACTGGGTGACTGGGAGTTTTATTTCTTAAATCTAGCCTCTTCATTTTAAATATTTTTTATTTTATGTGTATGAGTGTATTGCCTGCATGTATGCAAGTGTACCCATGTCGTGCAATGCCCATGGAGGTCAGAAGAGGGTGTTGTAGTCCCTGGAACTGGAGTTAAGGATGGTTGGTAGCCGCCATGTGGGTGCTGGGAATCAAACCTAGGTCCTCTGCAAGAGCAGCTGCTGCTCTTAACTGATGAGCCATCTCTCCAGCTCCCAGCTTCCTCATTTTAAAGGAATGAGTTGATGGCTGGGAGTTGTGAAGGTGGAGTTCTCACTGTGCTGATGTTGGTAACCATGAAAAGGATGTCACCTCCCTCGGAGGGTGAAATAAGAGAGAATCACAATCAGATGATCATGTTTAACACCATAATGCTGGCATTGCTGGGGGTGGTGTGCGTCAGCATCACGAATTTCTGGAGACAGTATAAATTGGTGTAATCCTTGCAAAAATAGTTTGTTTCTAAAAACATATAAGAAACAATCATAAAAATATCGGTACCCTCAGATGCAGCCAATTTGGCTTAGGACACTTACCAAGGAGGAAGCTTGGTGGCTCTTTACAGCCAGGAGGGTCTCAGGTCTAGTCCCCACATGCCAGTGGTCAGGTGGCTGTCCAGAGAGCCAGTCTGAATGTCTGTCCTCCACCCCAAGCCTGCCTGCTCCCATTGCTCAGAGTAGAAGCCTGAGTCCCCACAGTGGCCGTGGAGGCCTTGCCTGCCCTGGCTCCAGCTCTCTCCCACCCATTTCTACTCCCTTTGCTTGGCCCCCACGGGCTCCTGGCTGCACCCTTGACACACCAGCACCCTCCGCCCACACCAAACCTTCCTCCACTGTGTGCTCTGCCTGGAGCTCTGTCCCTGGGCGCTCTGCCCCCATTGCCATTGCAAGAGCCCATCCAGCCACGCACTCTGAATCTGCACGTCAGCCCGTCCCCCTCCGCCTCTGTGTCAGTGTCACTTGTCACCTGGTAACAGTAATAAAGCTCCCTCTTGCTATGTGTGATCTTCACCCTCAACAATCTTTATATTATGGGGAGTGTAGCCATTCTTAAGTAAATGACTGAATGAAAATAAAAGCCCAACAGCAGCAGAATGTGTGACAGTCCTGACCCAGCACCTTGCTATCTTGCAGACATTAAAATGTTTGTAATGGAGGGAAAAGGGCAGGGAGGGACAGAGCTGAGAGAGAAGACAGAAAACATGCATCATACGTACGTCACGTTCAGCCAGGACTCTTTGTAACACCATTTGCTCTCACAAATCAGGACCAAAAGGGACCCCAAGTGATAACTGTGGAGGTTGATGTTGTCAAGTTGACAGAATCCGGAGTCACCTAGAGATGGGCATGCCTGGGGGATTATCTTGATAATGTGAATTGATATGGGGAGACCTATCCTAGCTGTGGGCTGGGCCGTTCCCCTGCAGGAATCACCGTGGACTGTACAAAATGGAGGTAGTGAGTTGGACGTGCATTGCTCTCCTCTGACTGTGGCTGTGATGCGACCAGGCTCCTGCTGCCTTGACTTCCGCACCGTGATGGATGGTACCGGGAACTGTGAGCCTGAACAAAGTCGCTTTTGTAGGTTATTTTCTTATAGCAACAGGAAAGAAACTAAAACAGTAGCTGTGGGGAAATGCTCGGTGATCAGCAAAGTTAGTGTTGCCCTGATTTTATTGGAATTATAAGTTAAAACGCACTCAGAGGAAACAAGACCTCTTTGACCCGCTGCAGATGAGGGCAGATGGGACCCCGAGCAGGCAGCTTAGCTGCAGCTAGCAATGGCCTCTGAACTTCTGCCATGAGACCTCGTACAGGTTCTGCTGGGCCAGCGGTGCCTGGGGCTGGGTCCTCCTGCCCTGAGGCCTGCCTGCTGCTGACTCCAGCAGGAGCTGTTTTCTCCCTAGCCTCACACTGCAGTCTTGGTGTGTGGCAACATCCAAGGACTCTGTCCTTCCTGAGTATGCTTTGTGGGATGTTCTGAGAGTGAAAGGAAGCCAAGTGTGTTTGTCTGCTTTGGGGAGCACCCTTGAGTTGAAGGGAATACCGGGCACACCTACCTGACTCCTGTGTAACCTCAGCCTGGCTTTGTCCGTAGGGGCTGCCAGCTCTCTCTGCTCCCAGGGCTCCCCGATATCATGCTGACAGATGGCCCCAGGCAGGTTGAAAGAGCAGAGCCTTTCAGAGCCAAGGAGAGGCTGTGAGGACTACCCTTCAGTGTGGAGTATGTACAACAGCAGCTCTCAAGGATGGGTTGATGGCTCTGGGAAATTAGATCTGCTCCATCCTCGCTCCCATCCTGCTTCCTGGTTCCTTTGCCTTGGGTAAGGAGGGGAGGGAGGGGAGAAGTGGTAGCCTAACCTCTGTGCCCCAGAAGACCCTCATCAGCTGTCCACAGCACCCTCCAGGCCACAACACATTGAGATCTTAAGCTCCCATCCAGGACCCAGATGAAAGCCATCTTCTTCCTGAGAGCCTGAATTCTCAGCCACATTCCCAGAGTTGTGGGAGCAGTTGTTTAATTTACCAGGTCTCTGAATGGGTCTGATATTTTTCATAACTGGACTCAAGGAAGTCAGGGAGAGAAAGCTGCCTTTGAAATTCCCTTTCATCATGGCAGCCCTGATTTATACCTTTGGCAACACGGTGTGGCTGTGTTAATAACAAGATTCGATGTGAGCTCCAACACTGATCACTTTCTGGAGAATACTATTATTGGGTGTGGATATCACAGGAGCAACAAAAGAAACTGTTGGTTCTTTTATGAGCTGGTAATAGAACCTGAAGGGTGCCCGTGCATTGTTCTCAAGCACAGCAAAGATCTTAGAAGAAGCCATGCAGGGGTCTTAGGGGCCGCCTTCCTGGCATCTGGAGTCAGCTTGGCAGCCTGTTGGCCTCCTCCCCAACCTGGGCCATGTACAGTGCTATGTGATGGATGCCAGTTATACACGGAGCTGTGCTCACCTTCACTGTCACTGGGTGGGGAGGAGAGAATTGAAATAAGCACTGGGCATGGAGCAAGCAGGTTTCATGGGTAAACTACCTAGGCAGCTGTGGCTAGGTTAGTCCTAACTGATAGGTTGACAAGACCCTCAGTAATTAACTCACAGGCCTATACAACTGTGTGTTTTCACCTCTCTCAACTATCCAAAAAGTTACCAGTATTCAAAATTTTTTTATGTTTTGTGTGTGTGTGTGTGTGAGAGAGAGAGAGAGAGAGAGAGAGAGAGAGAGAGAGAGAGAGAGGAGAGGGAAAAGGGGAAAGATTGAGAGAGAAATTAGGTACATCAAAAGAATTGAAATCAAGACACAAGAAGACAAAGATCCCATTTAGGTTTAAGAGTGACCACCGCCGGCCAGGTGCATCCTCATAGCATGGTCCTTATGTACCAAAATGGGCAAGGATGTAGGCAGAGTGCACGGTGCCCAGGATTCGGGGTGGCAAAGCACGTTACATTGTTGCTCAGAAATGCACTGTCAATATTACCAAATATATTTTTGGAAAGGGATCCTTAGAATGGGCCCAGAGTCCTGAGGTTGACTGACACCAAGCTCGGTCTCCTTGTCCCTCACGTTTACGTAGTTTACACTGGGGGTCAGCCCTGTGCCTCATGCAGGGTGTTTGACTGGGGTGATTTCACTCGCAGGGTCCACATGGGAAGCCACGAGGACAGAGTGGATGGCCCAAACTTATACAGGCACTGTGAGACAGTTATGGACAGCTGCCGAGCTATGCCATCCAGGTGAAAAGCACCAGGCGTGAGAGACTTCCCGTGGAGACTCATGAAGGAACACTGGTGTCCTGGGGTGTGAGGGCCAAGTGCAAGTCCTGCGGTCCTGCAGGGCAGAGCGCTAAAGAGGTAGGTGCTTCTAGAATGAAGGCCGGTGCCATGGTTAACCCAGTCAACTGAACAGGGTTCAGAATCAGGACTCAGATATCTGGGTGTGTCTGTGAGGGTGTTTACAGAGAGGGTTAGCTGAGGAGGGAGGACCCAGTCTGTGGGCAGCACCATCCCATAGCACAGGCCGCGGCCCTGGACTGGATACAAGGGAGACAGTGACCTGAGCACCAAACCTCCCCTCTCTGCTCCTGACTGTGGATGCAAAGTGACCAGCTGCTGCTCTGCCTTCCCACCACGACGGCCAGCACCTTTGAACATGAGCCCAAATAACTCTTTCCTCCCGAAGTTGCTTTTTGTCGGGTATTTTTTTTCCAGAAATGAGAAAAATACTTAACACAGGCAGGCGCTGGCCATGCAGCTGAGAGTCCAGGGTGAGGTGGGGCCTAACTGCGGCCCCACTGAGACACTAAGACAGCGTCTGGGTTCTGTCCGGTGCTAGCCTTCTCCCTCTGGGTCCCAAGGTGGGCTCAGGGAGACTTCCACTTATAACCCAGCATGTCATCGGGAAACAGTGGAGGGATGCAAACCCCTCGTAGAACCAACCGCCTGAGGCTTTGCTTTGACTCTTCAGGTTGAGGGTGGGGCCCTGGTGGCCTGGCCTGCCTGGCACCATGGCGGTTCCTGTTACACAGTGCTCTGGTTTCTTTACTCCCTCAAGTCCCCAGGCAGTGGTCCCACCTGAGGCCCACTGGCACTTTTCTTTTCGTTTGGGATTAAACACATGAGAAGCAGCTTCGTGAAGGAAAGGTTTATTTGGGCTCATGTTTTGAGGTGCTGACAACCATGTTTCTCTGCAGGGATGGAGGCTGATGAATGGAAGGCTGATGTTCTTGGCAGGAGCACTCCTGATGGAGCCACCCAAGTGACTCCTCCCTGCCTCCTAGAAGCTGCTGGTGTATCCTCTACCCATGGAGCCCAGCTGTCCTGGAGGAGGCTCCCGGGGGTGAGGGATGTTGACATCGGGCAGCCCACTAGAAAGGTTTCCCAGAAGTCAGCTGTGGCCCGGGGCTGGAGCTGTGTCCCCCAGCTGAGGGGTTGAAGCCACAGCATGCAGGGCAGGCTTCTGTGTCTGTGAGAGAGCCCAACACGGGGGCCAAACCTGCACAGCCTCAGACTGACGACAGTGTGAGCTTCATCCAGACTCTACAGGGTGAGGTAAGGCCCTGGTGACACACACACAGGCACATGATGTCGTGGTGTTGGCAGAGCCTGCGTGAAAGCGGCCCTCTTGTCCCTAAGGCAGGTAGAGTGTCTGCCATGGTGTCATTTCTGTGTGGGCTGCAGCTGACATGGAGGGAGGGTTGATCTCTGACCCATGTCCATACCAAGAGAACTGGTCCTGGGGTCCTCCACTTGACATCTGGCCCCCGCACCCATCACTCTCTGTGCAGTCTTTGGTGTCGTCCCTGTGCCTGGACCATGGAGGGAATTCTGGTGACCTGTGTTCTGGATGCTTTAGTGTCAACTTGACACTCCCCGTTAGAGGGAACCTCGGCTGAGGCGCTTCCTCCATTGGACTGGCCTGTGGCCATGTCTGTGGGGCATCTTCTTGGTTGTTGAGTGATGTGGGAGGGCCCAGCCCACTGTGGGTGGTGCCACCCCTGGGCAGGTGGGCCCGTGTTGCATAAGAAAGGTTGAACATAGGCCAGGGGAGCACGCCAGCAGGCAGCACGCCTCCAAGGTCTGTGCTCCAGGTTCCCACCCTGAGCTCCCGCCCGGTCTTCCTAAGTGATGAACTGTGACCAGGAGATGTGAGATAAAAGAAACCCTCCCTCCCCAAGTTGGTCTGGCCGCTGTTTTTGTATCTCAGCAATGGAAGGTAGCGACGACACCCGGGGTGTACTTTCCTTCCATCAAGGTCTCAGGGAAGCAAACAGCAGGGAGAAGGAAAGGCACAGCTACTGGGGGGTAAATATTGGCAGAAAGAATGTGGGCTTGGCAGGGTTCGCTCACTATCTCAGCACAGAAGCGAAGGAGGTCGGTCACTGGCTCCTGCTGCTGTGTGGAACCAGCTCCTGCCTCTGTTTGTCACTGTGGAAGCCCGGCAGAGACACCTGCAGGGTCACAAGCCACTGAAATGCAGATTTGAACTTAATTCTCCCAGTCCCACCCAGGAAGCTGCTTCAGGTTCTGTTTTGGAGGATGTGAGTGATGGGATTGCTGCTGCCTGCCCTGGGGACCTCTTGATCCTCTCTAGAAGGGTTACCCCATGATCTCAAAAGACACCTGCCAAAGCTCACAGGAGACAGAGATGAGTGCACATCCATTTCACAGGTAAAGAACTGGAGTCCCTGCATGGAGGGCGACCATCACATGTAAGTTCAGCAGTCTGAGTCCGGTCCCTGGATACTGATCCCTGTTTTGTGCTCTTCTGTGGGTCTGCTTTTATGAAAAGTCATTGAGAGTTACCCTGCAGGGTCTGGCTCCTGGAGGAATCTGATTAAGAATTACTTCCAAATCTGTTTTCTCTTTGCTTTCAAAGCAAGCAGCTTTATAACCTGTGATCTTCTTTCAGAAAGATTTGGTCCTGATCCATGTTCGTTCTGAGGCACTTTCTGAAGCAGCTGTTTATTAAAATGCCAACAGCAATGATTGATTTCTGGTGCTCCATGGTGCATCTGTTTGGGGGTTGGTGACATTACTGGCCAAAGATGATACCGGTGGTGAGGGCTCTGCCTGAACCATCACCCCCAGGCCTATGTGTGTTCTATAAGACTGCATCCCATTTATTGCTTTTAAGAAGACATGTCTCTAAGTCCAATATCATATAACCTTCATACCTCAGATAGCTTCACATTCACTGGCACTTCTAGAGGAACAGAGGCCCTGGGGACCCATGGGCTAATGAGCTGTATTACCCTCTCCACTGACAACATCTGTTCACAAAATTCCAAGACTGGAACTTAATTCAAGGAGTCTGGAATCACATCTGTATGGGACGTGGGTGGGCAGGGAACTCTGGTGGGGAACGTCTGTCACCAGACAATCATTGACCTGTGATTACACAGGATTCAGCTCAGTGGCATCTGAGGGTGGGTCCCCTGCAGTGAGGTTCAGGTTGTGATGACACCTTTGTAAATTCTGGGTAGCTGGATCAATTCTTATCAGAGTTATATACACGGTCAGTCTGCAGATTGCTCAAGACAATGAAATGGGGTTCACAAGGTAGAACAGGAGGGTGTCAAAGCTAGCAGAAGACAGAGAAGCCCCCCAAGGCCACATGCTAAGTGAGGCCCTGGGAGGATCTGGGCCCAGGGGAAGGTAAGCTTTGAGTTCAAATGGGTTGGTCGGAGGTACTAATCCATAAATCAGTTCACCAAGTGTATACTCTGCTCCAGGACCAAACCCCTGAAATCTAACATAATTCACCGAAATCAATTTGCAAATTTATCAATTGGGTGAAGTGCTTATGTGCTAAAATGTGTTTCTATTAACAACTAATAAATATGTAACAGTTCTAGCTGTGGGACTGGTTGAACAACCTTTGGGAGAATATTTCAAAAATGATTCAGGAGTGGGAGGCTAGCCATTTTCTGTTGTTCTAACTAAATCCTGCAGACCTGGGGGACTTAGGCAACATAGAGGTTCTGGGGCCTGGAAGGTCAAGACATGGAGCTGGCGTGTGCTTGGACTCTGGCCCGGGCTTCTTGTTGCATGTGCCTTGCAGGAGGGCATCCCATGGTGAGAATACCATGTGCGTGCATGGTTCCCCTCCTCTTCTGATGAAACCAAGTAACAACCCCGTGTCCTCATCTCCTTACCTCCCAAGGTCCTGCCTCCAAATCCTACTTGCATAAAATTTGGTCAGATTCCCATCGTGACAAGCAAATTGCAGCCTTTGGGTTTTGGAGATGCATTCAAACTGAAGAAGAGATACCTTGAGTAGTTGGTTTGGGGCCTGGTCTGTAACACGGATGCAAAGGCCGGCGTCGGCCCTGCATGCATTTAACCACTGTTCCTTCCAGCTTTTCTCAGTTTACAACCTGGATCCTTAGAGTGGAAGATAACATGCTGATTTGTAGTCCTGGGAAGTGTTTAGTCTTTAAGTACTGCACAGAAACATGTGCATTCGCCATTGGATTTTTCTTAAAACCAAATGGGATCGTGTGCCAAGGGCTCAGCGTGGTGAGGACTCCAGTCCGGCCACAATCGCAAGGCCCACCCTGCTTGGTTTTCTGCAGACTCTTGAAGTCTTCCAGCTCCCCAAACAGGATGTCAGGGACTACCCTGTGCGTACTTCTCCTCAGGCCACTGCAAGCGTCTACTCATCCACTGGGGAATCTTCTCATCTTACCTTTAACTTTCCTTTTCCTACTGAGGTTTTGCAAATTTCATTCAATATATTTTGATGGCATTTATATCCTCTCCTCTATCTGTACCCATACCTTCTTACTATGAACCCCCACCAATTTCATGTTCTCTATCTATCTATCTATCTATCTATCTATCTATCTATCTATCTATCTACCTACCTACCTATCTACCTACACAGAGTCAATTTGTAACCCCAAATGCCCCTCAGTGTGGGTCATCCATTAGAGCCTGGTTAACCTACCAAGAATCACACCCTTAAAAGAGGCTGATTCAGGGCAGAAAGATTGTAAGAGCCAGAGGTGGTGGATAACCATATGGAAACTGAACTTTCCAGACAGCTGGAAAGTTGCTCATATGTACGCACAGCAATGGTGACAGCGTGCACAAGTCCCGTGTAAGCTCAGGCCACACAGAATCCCAGCATAGGCATGGGGAGGTCAGTAAGAAACCCCAGCCCCGAGGAACTATTGTCATCTTTCAAACAAGGTGACTCTTACGTGTCCTGCAGAGCTGCCATATCAGCTGGAGAACAGACTGGGCTGCCTGTTCAACTGTTGAAGTCAGCACATACCCCCCACTGGTCCCAGAAGGTGCTCCAACCAGGATTAATGGGAGCACCAGGTCCTGCCTCTCTCCAGTGCTCCAGGATGTGGAGAGTCACTTTTCTGGTAGCTAGACACTTGTGGGATAGGGATTCAATGTTCAGGAACAAAAGTCACAACTTCTTGGCCCACGATGTCCTAGTCACTAGGGCAGGGCTGTTATGGGGGCCTCTGTCTGGACCTGGTGTTCCCATGTATCATCTTCAAAGATCAGAAGCAGCCCACGTAGACCACAGGGCGACAGGGGCAAAGAAGCAAAGTGAAGGGAAGATCAGACACTGTAGCAAGTTCCAGCCAGTGAGAGCACTCAGGGCCCCAGGTTATTGTTGGGGCTTCCTTAATGGGGTTCTAGGAGGAGGATGAGCTCACTGCTAAGGAGCCTGGAGTCATAGAATGGGTGGTTCTCTGTTTAATCCACAGGCTTGGTAGGTAAACCTTTGCTCACTGTGCACGTCCCTTCCCATGATGCATCTGTTTTAATCATATATACACATCCAATTATGCATGTACATTAAGATGGTAAATAGTGGTTTTCCCTACAAATTCAGTCAGAGGACAGAGTTTCCTTTACTGCCCATGAACCCCAAACTAGTTCAACCCAGACTGGCTCCCTGCCTGCCTCTCATACCTGGATACTCTGGAATGTTTGAATGGAAATGGGCCACAAATGGGGATCCCAAAGGCTGGTAGGGAGGAGAGACATGCCCCATGGTTTGAAGTAGAGTGTCAGCCCAGCTTGGTGCAGGTGAGGGTCCTAGGTTCCTAGGAGCTTTATTAGAAGAGGGGTGTGTGCAAAGCCTAAGCCAAGTGGAGTGCCAGGTTGATTCCCCATTCTTACCTGCCCCAGGGGAGCTGTCTGTGCCTGGCATCCTCGGCAGGCAGGTCAGAAGGTGACACTGAACTGAGTTTCAGATCCAGACCTTACTTGCTGCGTCTGGAGCTGGGCAACACTTTTTTTCATTCCTCAGCTCTATCAGCAACAGGAAAGGAGTCTGGGTGCTTCAGTGTGAGAGAAGCCAATCTGTAGACTTATCTACCCTGAACAGAAGCCCAGCCGGATGCCATTTGTGACCTGGTGGGCTATACTATGCCAATTCCAGTAGAGCCTGTGACCTGAGAGCCTGGGACACTGTCCTCACCGGTGGCATGGGTCTGCTGCTGTGTCTGTAACATAAGGTCTCTGAGGTGGATGGTTTCTTAACGTCCCTGCTTTCCCCCTCTGAACTCCAAGTAGGTCATTTGGCACACACTCAGGGAGCTCCCCAGCAGCTCATCCTGTGCTGGCTGTAGGGACCCTCCCTTCGTGGTGTTGGTGGTGACAGGTCTGGATAGGCATCCCATAGGCTGTCAGCAGTGTGTCCTTCCAGGGACTATTCTGAAAAGTGAAGAAACGAAGCGGGACCAAGCGATACAGAGGGGCTCCCGTCAGAACAGCTGTGACTATTTTACTCTCCGAGGGAAAGAGGCGCCTAGCCAGCAAAGCCCTGGGGAGCCGAGAGTTGCATGGGAGGGTGGGTGGAGGTGCCTGAAGGTTTCTCAAGCAAGGAGAGAGCAGGGATTGTAGGAAAAAGCATTTAATTTGACTTACTATTTTAAGATTTATTGTTCTGATTAATTATGTGCATGTATACAGCATGTACAAGTGCCCTGGGAGGCCAGAGGTGGCAGACCCCTTAGAGCTGGAGCTGGGGTTACAGAGGTTGTGAGCCTCCTGATGTGGGTGCTAGGAAGTGAACTCAGGCCTTCTATAGAGTTGTGTATGTTCTTAACCATAGAGCCATCTCCTGGGCCCCTAAATGTATCTATTTTTTTGCAATATGTCTTTACTGGTATAGATTCACTGTTCATAGTGCAGGTTTCATAAAGACAGTGTCTTTCAAGTGTATCGTGTCTTTTGACCGTGTTCACTCCCTGACCCCCCTTTTTCCCTCTGTCTCCGTTCCTATAAGTCTTTGTCCTCCTGTAGATGGGGGTGAGGGGAGGGGCACCCTAGACTTATGCCTCTCCAGCATGAATTCACATCTCAGCTGGTTAACCGATGTCAGGTCTGCTTCCCAGTGTGCTTTGAGGAACTGGAGTGGAGGGCTGCTAACCAGGGCTGCTGTCAGCTGCTGTGAAGGCGTGGAAGTGCACAGAGTTTGTGAGATCTCGAGCCCAAGGCCAGCCCTGGGAACCTTTTATGTTTTCCAGGGACAGTGGTGGGCAGCAGTGTGGATTCTGGGAATAGAATGGTTCACTGGCTGCTACATGCAGACAGGGGTGCTTCCCCAGAGTGCCATTTGGCCTTTGCACCGAAACACGGGGGACGGACACAGCTCCCCGTCTTAATTTTGTTTCCTGTTGCCATGGTAAAATACCCTGACACAGGAACTGAAGGGAGTGAGCGTTTACTTTGCTCAGGACTCCAGGGTATAGTCCATCATTGTGGGGAAGTCAAGATGGGAGGAGCTCCAGTGTCTAACTGAATCCACAGGGTAGAGAGAGAATGCATGCATGCCAGTGCTCAGTTCACTTTTGCTGTTATACAATGCAGGATCCCCTGCCCAGGAGCAGTGCCACCCACAGTGGGCCTGTGGTTCCACCTCGATTAGCATGATGACACCGGTCCCCAAACAGACACGCTCATATGTCAACCTGATCTAGACACTCCCTCCTAGAGATTCCCTTCCCAGGTGATTCCAGATTGTGTCAATTCGACAATGAAAACCAACCACCTCCCCACCCCCAGCACTGGGCTATCATCAGTAGATTGTATTACTTTCCCATTCGTTTGGGAAATTAAAGCAAGGAGTGGTCAGGTAACTTCAGGAAGTGAATGGAACTCAACCGTTGGTGAGGACACAGTGATGTACCGCGGGGCACTGCCTGATGAATGACCAGACACCAGAGAAATATTTATCTCGCTCACTTGGACCATGGCGGGGACCCTGGGGAGTGTTCTACGTGTGCCTTAACTTCCAAGCCCTACCTTTCATATCGTGGCTGGAAGGGAAGACGGTGTCCTTTAAAGATGTCCTTGGGTTTGAAATTTCACACTGTTTTTATTACTTCATTAGGAGACTGTCTTATGACGCTGTCGGAAGACAGCATTGCTGAGCTGAGAAATGTCAGCACGATCCCTTCCTGCCCTGCCATATTTTCAATATGCAAATTGAGTTTTAACATGTGCTTTAAAGATAATTAGTCTGACAGGGCTCGGGATCTGCTTGTACCTTCCTTCATGAAGGGGTATTTATCTTCCAGGTCTGGGCTACTGGGGAGCAGGGGCCTTCAGGAAGGAAGGCAGGGGTGGGGTGAGGGTCCCTCCTGTGGCTGTCTTCCCTGGGCTCGTATTGGAAGCTTGGCTGACGTTTTCTGCTTGGAAGATCTTAGAAGGGCTCTGCTTCTGGCTTAGGATTTCGGTGGTGACTGAAACTTAGCCTTACTCTCAAATTAATAATTTTTTAAAATGTGCAGCTCACTGCTGACGGCCACCGGTCAGCCCCTCGGCTCCCACAGAATTGCTGAGGTCTGGAAGGACAGAGCCAAGTGCATTCCTGCTGTGGATTCCTGCACTGGGCATCAGCTCCGGGAAGAGCAGACTGAAGGATACTGATAGATGCTATCAGGCAAACACAGGCTGAACAAGTTCTCTGGAGCCCAGCCGACTGTCTATCCACCTGGAGCATCCATGGGCCATTTCCTCAGAAGTAAACCATGCACGGGAGGCCCAGACCTGGGTGCTGTGGAGGGATGTGGCTGTCCTGGCCACGGGGACTTGTATGTGACCTTCGATCTTCTTGTGTGCTGGTCTGTGCCTATCCTGAGATCCAGGAGGGCCTCAGTGTCTCAGTCAGCTCTGCCTCAGTCACTCTGTGTGCCCAGAGCTTGATCCAACACACAGGGCCTGGTGTGCCCCCTAATTGTTCTCACTGAATGTGTAGATGGAGAGTTTTGGGACCCAGGCAACTAGGAGACTGACCTCTAACTTGACAGGGGAAGGACTGGGGAATGATTCCCATTCTGAAACGTGGAGAGGCTAGGGAGTAGCCTAGAAAGCATGTTTTTAGTATCAGACTAAAGCCTCAGACAACAAAACAAAATAAACATGTAGGATTACATCAGACTGGGAAAGAATCAACAGAGTGAGAAGACAATGGGAGGGAGTGCTTACAAACCACGCATATGACAAACGCTTCCTCCCCAGAATACACAAGGAGCTCACACAACCCAACAGCCAAGAAACAACACGATCAAAAAAATAGGAAAGGGACCTGAATACACATTTCTCTAAAGAAGACATACAAATGGCCACAGGTATATGAGGACTCTCTCAGCATCCCACATCACCAGGGAAACAGCCAAATTGTCATGAGCAATCACATCACACCTGTTAGAATGGACATTATAAAAACCACAAAAGGTAAGTGTTATCAGGACAGAGAGAAGCCGGAGCCTGTATGCTGCTGGAGAAGGCCGGCTGGTACAGCTGGCATGGAAAGTAGCACAGAAGGGCCTCGAAAACTTAAAAGACTCTCAGATTTAAAACTGAAGTACAGGGGTGGAAGGATGGCTCAGCGTTTAAGAACAAATGCTGCTTGTGCTCTGGGGCCAAGTCTGTGGTCCAGGTGAGCCAGGGTCTGGCCTTGCTCTCTCCTCTGCCCTCCCATGCTGCAGGCTTCCCTGGGCTCAAGGCAGCAGTGCCTGGTCTCCGCCTGCACCTCAACTAGGTCCCCTATATCTGAGACTGTGTGTGTCCTCCCCTAGTCCCACCAATGAGAGACCCTCATCAGTCAGTGATGCTGACATATGGTATTATTGGTATTCACAAGGAACTTAATGGAAATTGCATTTTAAAACAGCTTTAGTATTAAGTGTATGGTTATCTAATTCCTTGAAAACTGGCCATCAGTGTATCATAGACGAAGTAACAGGAAGACCTGCCAAGGTGTCCTAACCTCCCTGGATTCAGGGCGACTCTGAGATTCTCGACTTTACTTAACCTTCAGGGACCCTGTGTGAGGACCGGACCTGAATGCTGCCTGGGACTGTGGCAAGTAACCTGCCAGGCCAGCAGTGTCCTTTCCGGTCCCTAAGTGTAGCACTGACCTGCCACACCGTTGTTGTGATAATGAAGTAAGATTCTGTGGCTGGCACAGCAGAGCTGCTCACCTGAGCAGGTGGAAGGAAGGAGCAGCCATTTCTGAAGGTTTAGAGCCATGGCTCCACAGTACAGCACAGGAAACCCAGGTGCAAAGGGGAACCATCCCAGGACCAAAGCTCTCAGTAAGAGGGCGCCGGACTCTCTCCACACACAGTAGGCTTGCAGGCATGCTACGACCCAGCTTTCCACCAAATCTCTCAAGGTGGATACACACTAGGTTCCCTCTGGCCACCCACCACATATCCTGCTCTGATACAGCACAGACACCACTTGCGAAAAAGAGCCACCATGTAAGAAAGGATGAGAAAGGATGGCAGCTGTTATGGCCAGCATTGGAACTCAGTCTCCAATTGGTGGCTTCAGACTCTGGGGTCCTGGCCCTGTGGGGCTGGCCTCTCAACCCAGACACCAGGGATGGCTGCCACGCAGAGAAGGGCCCTGGGTAATTCACCTAAGTATTTGCTTCGAGACTAGAAACCTGTGTTGTAAATCCTTTTGTTTGGCATGTCCTGCTTTTTGTTTTTTAAGCTTGTGTTTGCATTTTCTCTGTCCTACCTGGTAAAATTTTGTTCGCTTTATTTGTCTTTAAAAAACAAACATCCAGGGCTGGAGAGATGACTCAGTGGTTAAGAGCACTGACTGCTCTTGCAGAGGACTGAGGTTCGATTCCCAGCACCCACTGGCGGCTACGAACCATCCTTAACTCCAGTTCCAGGGGAATCCGAAGCCCTCTTCTGACCTCCGCGGCATTGCATGACAGGGGTGTGCTCACATACATGCAGGAAATACACTCATACACATAAAATAAAAATAGTAAATAAAGAATGTAAAAAACAAGCATCCTTGTGATTTTTATTGCTGCGTCTAGCTTTTGCTTCTCTGTGTTACCATCTTTCACCATTTTCCTCCAGGGCTGGAGGACGGGTGTACTTTCCCAAACGTGTAGTTAGAGACCCTCCCCAAGCAGGGGACCGCAACCCAGGCAGCTGGTGAAGGGTGAGGAAGGCAGGCAGGAGGTGGTGCCCAGGGTCAGTCTGCCCGGGACGTTTGCACACGCAGCCTTGCCGAGGGCAGAGCTGAGCCTGCCTGGAGTCTGTGATCCGTGGATCCGCTCCGCCTTGTGTGTTGACCACTTCCCTGCTGCTTTTTTCTCTTTCATCAGTTCCTTGTGCCTTCCTTGGGTTTTGCGTAGGCTCTGTCTGAAGGTTGTGTGGAACCTGGTGGTCAGGGAATCTCTGAGGTACACGACCTGCTGGGTTATTCACAGGACCCAAAGCCTTCAGTGGGCTCCTCAGTCACTCTGAGCCTCAGTTTCCCATTCACAGATACGGGTTGGCATTGACAGAGTCTCAAAGAGGCAAGGTTAGGGTAAAGGAACTGATATCCACCATGTCTGGCAAAGGCTGAGCAGGAGGCACGTGGACTCATTGCTTTTAGCTTTCTGAGTTCAAATCTTAGCTCTTTTCTCCTTATGATTTCTATAGGAAGTGTGGATGAAGGCTTACCGCAGGCTCTGGGTACCACTGGGGTGGATGTCATGCATGCTGTTACAGTTTGCATTCTGTTACTGTGATAAAATACTGACCAGAAGCAACTTGGGGAGGGAAGTTTTATTTGGCTTTCAGCTCACAGACCATCATCAAGGGAAGCCAAGGCAGGAATTCAGGACAGGAACTGGAGGAACTGAAGCACAGACCATGGAGGAGCGCTGCTTACTGGCTTGTTCCTGCTGGCCCATGCTCAGCCTGCTCTCTTATAAAACCCAGGATGACCGGGGTGGCACCACCCACAGTGGGCTGGGCCCTCTCACATCACTCAACAATCCAGAAAATGCCTCACAGACATCCACACGGGGCAATCAGATAGAGACAATTCCCCAGTGGAGATTCCCTCTTCTCAGGTGTGGCTAGTTGACGATGGACCCTGTCCAGCAAACATGGGGATGGGGTTCTTGCTTCTCACTGGGTGCACATGGCAGGTAACTGTCCCATGATTTCTTGATCCTCACTGAATGCTCACTCTGCACTCTCCACGGTATGGATCCCTCGGAGTCCCCAGCCACTCCTCACCCCAACGTGCCCTGAACCCGGACCCCCAGTTTCCAGACTCAAGAACTCAAGACGGTTGGTGTTTCCTCAAACTCCACAAGGCTTCTCTGCCTGCCTTTGTGGTCCAGGGTCTGCTCCTCACTGTAGCTGGGAGCAACTCCAGAGATCTGATCAGGAGTCCTCGGGAGCCCTCTTTGAGGGAGAGGTGGTGAACTACCTAAGGATATTTTATTTTATTAAAAAATGTTTTTCTTTGATATGTATTCTTATTTTATGTGTATGAATGCTATGCCTGCATGTATGTAGTTGTATCATGTTGTGCAGTGTCCGTGGGGGACAGAAGTGGGCTTTGAATCCTCTGGAACTGAAGTTACGGACTGTTGTTAGCCACCATGTGGGTGCTGGGATTCAAACCTGAGTCTTCTGCAAGAGCAGCCAGTGCTCTTAACCACTGAGCCATCTCTGCAGCCCATCCCAAGGCTATTTTAAATGTAGCATTCTGCCCTTTAATCCATAAAGGGTTATGGACCTGTGTTTCCTGAGTAGCAATTTAGATGTCTTGTTTGGGATTAATATTTGCAGCTCTTAAAGCCCTGGGAAAAATTAAATATTGGTCAGGTATTTAGTTGCTAAGAAACCAGTACTGAAGCAGGTGGCCCTGTTTATAGACAGCTCTGGAAGTGCCCTACTGAAATGCCTGATTGCTGTGGAGTGGATCTCCTTCTCCCCACCCCCAATTTGTTTTTAGGCAAACTGAGGCCTCCAGTATTTCTTGTCTTGGTCCCCTTGTTCTAACCATAGAATCCAAGGTGAGGCAGCTGATGGGGACTTTGTTCCTCTACGTAGTCACTCTCCATCTTTCCCTCATCCCCGGTCCCCGGGGTCTCCCTTCCCACATGACCTCTTGTGGCCCACAGTTGGTTGGACCACAGTGTGGATACAAGTTGGGACAATATCTGTTCCTTGAGAATGTGAACCTGTGTCTGGGAGATTTTGATGGAAATGTCTTACCAATACAATGGGATATACCGAGGGCCCAGGGTAGCCATGTTCAGGAAGCTTGGAGTGGGCAGGAGAGGCATCGCCTTTGACTCCTGCGCCCAAGTGCACACCAAGCTTCTGAGAGACAGAGGAAGGTCTTTGACACAGTGACATGGGGCCAGGCTGGGCTGGTGGAGAATTTTGTCTTGGTTTTCAGGGAAGGACTGCTCATTCAGATAGTGTCTACACGCACACACAGACACACAGACACACAGACAGACACACAGACACACACAGAGACACACACACAGACACAGACACACACAGAGACACAGACACACACACAGACACACACAGAGACACAGACACACACAGAGACAGACACAGAGACAGACAGACACAGACAGACAGACAGACAGACAGACACACACACACACACACACACACACACACACACACACACATCCATCATGTTGGACCGGCAGAGGACAGTGGGACTCCAGGACTAAAATTAAGAAGACCCAGGAGACCAGCAGAAGAGTCATCTCTGGGGGAAGGCATCAGAAGAGACCTGACAAGGACAGGGGAGCAGACAGAAGGTTCCAGAGAAACCCAGGCAGACAGCAAATCTCCTGTGTCCTGATTCCACAGGTGGCCTCATGGTCCAGTCCTCAGGCTCATTTTAATCTGCTCTGGTGAGGAGCTAATTGCTCAGTCTTTCCCAAGTCCATGGCATGGAGGGCGGGGGGTGACTTGCCTGGGACTGAGTCCATAGAGAGGGAAGGCCAGGAGAAGGGGTCTCCCAGACTCGTGGCAGCCCTGGCCTGGGGAAAGATTGGACCTCTTCTGTGGAGCTGGTCCCGGAGGGGCAGGGCCTCAGGGGCTCTTGTCAAGCCTGGGTGGAAGCAGCATGTTTTACAGCCGCGTCAGGAGTCAGGTGCGCCTTGACGCAAGGCTCCCGACTGACAAGGGAAAGAGGTTCAGGATGCACACGGCCCTCGGATGGAGGCCACGGCCTCTTCCCCTGTGCTCAGCCCCAGCGCATCTCCTCTTGATGTTGGACCTGCAGCCACGGGGGACACCCTGCTCTGCCCCAGCCCAGGGAAGCGCCCTCTTGGGGCGGCAGTGGGTCCTGTGACAAAGGGGCTGTTTGATGCACTGCAGGCTTGGGACCTCCATGGGTTTTCTTCTCACCCCATGTCGTTGGTGACCCCTGGACTGGAGAGACCCAGGGAAGAGTCCATTGGTCCTGTGGGCCTCGCCTGCCTGCCTGCCTGCCTGCCTGCCTTTTCTCTCTCTAGCAGGCCAGAGGAATGCTCGCATCTGTCTCTCTGCTCCTGCATCATCCTGCAGTATGGCCTTGCTGGTCTCCTCCTCCTGACAGCACATTACACAGTGAGGAGTTAATGATGCTTTGTGGAAAGGTTCCCATTCCAGAGAGTCAAAGCCACCATCAGGCAGGCCATCACCATGGAGATGAGGTAAACAAGGCACTTTTTCCTAATGATCACTCTTTGATCAATGACACTGCCTCTGGGGGTGGGCGCTGTGGGAGCCGCGCACACGCACGCACATGCACACACACACACACACACACACACACACACACACACACGAGTAAACTAAAGCCCACCTCCATCTAAGGTGACCCTAGGTCCAAGGGATTTCACCAGGAGGAATTCTAGGGTCAGAAGCCTTCCCGGAGAGAAAAGTCTAGAAAATCTAAGCCCCAAAGTATTCTCTAACATCTGAAAAGGAAAACCAAAACGAGCACATGTAAAGATGTTTCTTTTTACTCTCCGTGTTGTTCAAACAAATACGAAGTCATTTCTTCTTTGTGGTTGCTGTGGAGTTTGGACAAGGAGAAGAATGGATTCCCTGAATGACCCAAGTCTCCTGTCACAGGGGGAGTGCCCGTGTGTCCCTGGTAGCATCTCCAGGTGTGCATTTTTGGCTAACTAGTAGAAGTATCTCTTTTCTCAGAGTGGTGAGGGGAGTAATAGCTCCCAGAGGTGTCCACGTCCTCATCCTGAACCCTGTGACAGTGGTAGTAACCAGAGGGTAGCAGAGACTTTGTAGAAGTGAGTAAGGACTTTGAGATAGGGTATGTTTCTAAATCAGGCAGGCAGGGCCAAGGCAAATGAGAGGTCCTTAGGAGAGGCAGAAATGAAGGGTCCTGAGGAGAGCAGGTGGGGTGTGGGTGCCCAGGACTCAGAGGTGGAGGGGCAAAGCACGGTGGAATGAGGTGAATTCAATCTGCAACTTCTGGGCTGCACTGGGCTGCTGAGGGGCTGGAAGTCAATTCAAGGAAGGTGGGACAGAACGCTGCCTGTGCTGGGCCTGGAACAGACACGCTCACCAGAGCCAAATGCTTCATTTCAGGAATCGAAAGAGCTCGTCATTAAATATAGCTTCTGTATATATTAAATTATATAAAACTGCAATTAAGCAAACCGTATTGAAAAAGAAAGGTCATAAATACTCAAAATGTATAACTTGCAAATTTTTTACCACATTTTGTAGTTATGGATCTCTGAGGGGTTATTCCTGTCTATTTTGTTTCAGCTAGTAAGACACTGTCATCCATATGAACCTCTTCTCTGTAAAATCACATTGGGAGCCTGGCACTGATTTTGCTGGGAGAACTTTCACCATGGAAATTGCCAGATGCTACAGTGGGGTTGGCCTGGTACATTACTTTCTGCAGCCACTGGGGTGACTAGTGGGGTTACTTCCCCCCACATGTTGCCATGAGCCTTGGTGTAGGGGCAGACCTTAAAGAGCGTGTCCTCGGATGAGCTGACGGAGCTGTTTGTGAGGAGCTGGGTAGCACCTCTCCAGGCTGTGCTGTGCTGCCCTCCTGCAGTGAGAGATACTGAGGTCCTTAGGGGTTCAGGCGGAAGCCAGTGACGCCAAATGTGGCTCAGCCCACAGAGTGCCGTGAGCAAGGGAAGTTGCTCCGATTTTCACCGTGTTTCAGTATTAATGGGAGAGCCCTGGCTTTGTCTGACTGCTTTCTCACCACCCCCATGAAGTCCATGTGGTGTTGCTGGGGAAACAGAGGAATGGTTAGCCAGTTCTCCAGAGCTCTGCAGGATTGGAGCTGGGCCTTGAACTCACTCAGAGAGGTTCAGACTTTCAACAAATGAGTGATGATTCTGTCACTGTGTGTGGGTTCCCAGGCCAGGGACACAAAAGGAT
>NW_008346900.1:591441-600027 GCF_000622305.1 Nannospalax galili | reverse complement strand
AAGCAATTTGTAGAAGAAAGCATTTATTTGGCTTAGGATTCCAAAGAGAGAGTCCATAATGGTGGAGTGCCATGGCAATGGGTAGCAAGGGCAGGAACCTGGTTGATCACATTTCCAACCACATGTAGGAAGCAGAAAGAGCAAACTTGAAGTAGGGTAGGACTATAATCCCTCAGAGCCTTCCCTCAATAATATACTTTTCCAGCAAGTCTCTAACAAGTAAAGATTCCATAATGTCTCCAGTGATGCCAACAGGGGGCCAAGTGTTCAAACACCTGAGCCCATGGGAGACATTTCCTATTCAGACCACCACAGTAATTATTCTGCTCTAGTATCTGGCAGTGGAATCAATGCTCTAATTTTTTCTAAATGTATCTTTCAGGTTCAGGAATCTGTCTAATGGGCTCTCTATATTAGGGTTTGGTAGAGGAACAGAACTAATAGAATGAAAATTATATATATATATATATATACATATCTTTATATATGTACACATTTATATGCCTCTCTATATATTGACAAATGGAAATTTTATATCTGTTTATTAATAAATGTTGATCTTTGACACTTTCACACATGTAAAAGGGGTCCCTGCTGGCCCCTCCTCCCTTAGAAATCCCTTCCCCATAGTCATTTACTTGTTTTGTTTAAGTATCCCACAGAGTTTAACTAGGTTCATCTGTTTGGAACTAACCAGCAGAGCCTGGTGGGCTCAGCAGTGCGTGTACAACCTCCATGCGATGCCTCCCCATCCCCCAGAATCCGGTAGTTGCCAATAGCTCAGTACTCTCCTAAGCTTCCAGTTCTCACATTCCTTCTTCGAAGTCCCTTGAATCTGAAGGGGGTGGTGTAAATGTCTTTATTTCCAATGTCCTGTGCAGGCATGGATCGCTCTACTCACCTCGCTTTATGATGAGGCATCTCCATACGCACACCTAAATTCTGAGTGCTCTTAATGGGAGAGCCCTGGCTTTGTCTGACTGCTTTCTCACCACCCCCATGAAGTCCATGTGGTGTTGCTGGGGAAACAGAGGAATGGTTAGCCAGTTCTCCAGAGCTCTGCAGGATTGGAGCTGGGCCTTGAACTCACTCAGAGAGGTTCAGACTTTCAACAAATGAGTGATGACTCTGTCACTGTGTGTGGGTTCCCAGGCCAGGGACACAAAAGGATATAACGCCAGAGGGCCTAAGTCAGGGAAACAAGCTGGGTCCAGAGGGCCCAGAACCCTCTGGGTGGATCAGGCCCTGCCCTGTGGCCACTGGAAAGCGCTTGTATCATCTGTCTGAGCAGGTGGGTCAGTTCTTTAGCAGACCATCTGTGCTGGGTCTGGGCAGGGCAGGCTTTTACACCAAGGCTTAGGTTTGGACAGGGGCTGTTGGTATGAGCCCCCAACCTCATAGGAAAGAATGCCTGCAGGCCTGTGTGGTGGGAAGTCCTCACTGGGAGGCTCAAGGCTGGAAACCCAAAGGAGCCCAGCTCTCGAGGCCCAGGACAAGACATTTTTTAGTCAGATTTGGAGAGAAAAATGCGTCTTAAACTCTCAAGTATTCATTGCCTTCCTTTGAAAAGCAGAATGAAAATGGGCGCCAGGTCACAAGCTGCCGTCTTATGGGCCAGGCCTCAAAGAACTCCCTGGCCTATCGAATGCTCACGGTAAATTACGGCTTCTAGTATTAATTTTTAATTACTCTTGTGATCTTTAAAATGAACTCTAAGATCAGGACTCTGGAATTTGAGCTGCAGAGATACAAAACCCTATGGATCAAAATGACTTCCAACCAAAGTCTACTTTCCTTTGATTACCAAGCTGAGGCCAAGGAGCAGGCCATGGGGGAGGAGGGGCCAGTGGATTTGTCCTTTCAAAGTGCTCATCGATATCAGGGGCCAGGCTGTCTGGCTCCAGGCTGTTCTGGGGCCAAGCCTCAGCTAGCTCTGCTCTGGGATAGGGAACTGAGTTACCCCAAGGGGACCCTGACCGTTAGGAGCCCAGGCAGTTGCTTGCAGAGTCACCCTTCGAGGAAAGGCGCTAGCCAGCTGATGAACAGAAGAATCTAAAACCTGAGGGTTGGACGACTGCCTCCAACCATCCCAGAAGAATCTTTTCTTGGTTTGGGAAAGGTTCTTAGCACACAGAGGAATCTGTGCCAGGCAGTACACAAGGTGAAACAGGCATACATGCATTCGTTACACAGATGTAAATATTTACTGAGCCCCACTGGGGAATGCTGTGTGAACAACAGCAGATAGAGTCATCTGCCTAAAGGAACTTATGCCAGGAACAGGGTAAACAATAGTGTAGAGGTAGGTGGGAATGTACAGTAACGTTTACATTCGGTTATATAGGATTAAAAAATGTCCTCCTGGATGGGCCTGGTGGCACAGGTCTGTAATACCAGCTAGTCAGGAGGCTGAGGCAGGAGGATTATGAGTCAGAGGCTAGTCTGGGCTACATAGTGAGTTCCAGGGAAGCTGTCCTGGATCATGAGGGGGAACATTTGCATTCTTATCAGTTCGAAGGCTGAGAAAGGAGGACCACATGTTGAAGGCCTGACTGATCAATGAAGTGAGTTCAACATCAGCCTGGGCCTGATGTTCAGACTCTGTCTCAAAATAAAAAGCAAAAAGACAGCTGGAGACAGCCCAGTGGTTGTCTGGCATGTGCCAGGCCCTTGATCCAATCCCCAGCAATGAAAAACAAACAAAGCAGAGGTCATCTGTGAGAGCTCCGCGATTGGTACGACGCTTAAAGCCCTCTCCTGCCTTGATATCCCCAATTATAAACATTCAGCCATGAGGCAATGGCCTCAGGGGTCACCACCCAGTAAACAGGATGACCAGTCCCAGTCCAGTGCTGGGAGCCAGGCTGGTCTGCCCTGTCACTCTGCTCTTTGAGGGCCAGTCACATACCTGCTTTCAGTCCCCTCCACAGACACGCATACACACGCACAGTCCACGCACTGGACCCTCCTTCTCCTATCATGAGGGAACACCCTGTTTGCTCAGCAGAAGTGACGGTTATCCCACTGAACAGGTCTTTCTCTTGCATCTGCTGTCATAAATACGTTCCCCCTTTCAAGGGATGCCAACAGGGGGCCAAGTGTTCAAACACCTGAGCCCATGGGAGACATTTCCTATTCAGACCACCACAGTAATTATTCTGCTCTAGTATCTGGCAGTGGAATCAATGCTCTAATTTTTTCTAAATGTATCTTTCAGGTTCAGGAATCTGTCTAATGGGCTCTCTATATTAGGGTTTGGTAGAGGAACAGAACTAATAGAATGAAAATTATATATATATATATATATACATATCTTTATATATGTACACATTTATATGCCTCTCTATATATTGACAAATGGAAATTTTATATCTGTTTATTAATAAATGTTGATCTTTGACACTTTCACACATGTAAAAGGGGTCCCTGCTGGCCCCTCCTCCCTTAGAAATCCCTTCCCCATAGTCATTTACTTGTTTTGTTTAAGTATCCCACAGAGTTTAACTAGGTTCATCTGTTTGGAACTAACCAGCAGAGCCTGGTGGGCTCAGCAGTGCGTGTACAACCTCCATGCGATGCCTCCCCATCCCCCAGAATCCGGTAGTTGCCAATAGCTCAGTACTCTCCTAAGCTTCCAGTTCTCACATTCCTTCTTCGAAGTCCCTTGAATCTGAAGGGGGTGGTGTAAATGTCTTTATTTCCAATGTCCTGTGCAGGCATGGATCGCTCTACTCACCTCGCTTTATGATGAGGCATCTCCATACGCACACCTAAATTCTGAGTGCTCTTTGTCTGTGGGTACAAACATAGATATTTTAAAGGCTGCTTGGTGCTATGTCGATTCAGCTAAATGGCAGTAGGAGGGTCTCCCTAATGTCTAAGACCTCTTCAGTCATGGGTTTTGGACAGAGTTCACAATACTAGACGTGGATTCCTTCTTGTAGGGCAGGCTTCAAATCCAAGCAGGGAGTGGCTGCTTGCCCCCTTAACAGTTGTGCCATTATTTCACTAATGGGCACAACATGTCTGTCTGGTTGTTATTATAATTCATAGAAGCTCAAAGCTGGGTAAGGCTGTTGATTTTTACACCTCTACCCCCCCCCGCGCCCACCCAGCAGCCCGCATACCCTGCACTATGAGCACTGGCTCCCTATGGGGAAGCTTCTAGCCCCTTACAGCTGGATTTCTCTGGATCTTGTATCCAGGGTGTGTAATGTATTCAGCAGTAAAGTCTTACTATCTAGTTCTAGTGGGATGACAAGGCCCCCGGTAGTGGTGGGGGGCTCGGGTCTCCCTGGCCCCGAACTCCCTGAGGTGTTCCACACCTGACATAGGTTTTTGCTTATGACCCATTGCTTCTAAGACTGGCATTGTCTAGCCTTGTGGGATATCTGCCTTTAAGCTCTCTTTTCTGTTTTTCAGTTGGGTTACCAGATAGCAGGTTTCCAAGAGGTTTACTTATAACCCCCTTCATTTTGATTAACCTTTTGAAATCGAGAAATCAGATGGGGTTGTTTGGTAATTATCCAATTAGTGTTTCCTCATCCCCAGCAAAGTGCCAGTGTACCTCCAAAGTGAAGGAAGGAATGTAAAGTAGGAAATACATCACCATATGTGCCTGCTTGTGGATTGCTTCACAGAGCAGTCTCAGCCACGCACCATTTCCCAGATCCTGTGAGTTCCTCGGGGGAACCCTCTCGGGTCGCTGTTTAAATGAGGAGAAAATTGGTTATAAATCAACTTAATTTTCAAAGATATTAATCCAAGGAGAACCTGATTTTGTGTGTGGCAGTGGCTCCATTAAGTACCAGACCTCATAAGAAAAAAAGAAAGGAACGCTTCTCTTAAACCAGAGTCGTGGAAAGGTGTTCAGGCTGAGCACTGGCCAGGGGAGCAAGCCAGTAAGCAGCGTTCCTCCACGGCCTGTGCTCCAGCTCCTGCCTCCAGGTTCCTGCCCTGAGTTCCTATCTTGGGATCCCTCAGTAATGAACTGCGACCTGGGAGATGTAAGCTGAATAAACCCTTTCCTCCCCACGTTGGTACTGGCCAGAGTATTTTGTCACAGCAATAGAAAGCAAACTAGAACAAACTTTTTCTCCCCTAAATTGCTTTGGTCAAGGTATTTTATCACAGCAACATAAATGAAACAGGAATGTCCCTGCACACCCCTGCTCTGTGACGTCCATCCATGTCCCCATGATTCCACTTAACCAGGGCTCCTCAGTGCCTGAAGTGATCAGAAGTTCAGGGCTGGATCTCCCAATGCAAGGTTGTAAGGGAGGGGCAGGAGCTGGTGGAGACCCTCATTCCCAGGAGCCCTTGCAGGAGAGGACATTCTATGTAGCATGGCTGTTCTGGGTGTGTCCCTGAAGGATGCTGTGGGTGCGTGTGCTGAATGGCTTTAGTTTTCCACTTGATACACATGGGTAGATGGAGCCTCAGTTGGTGAATTGCCTCCATTGGACTGGCCTGTGGCCATATCTGTGGGGCATCTTCTTGATTATTGAGTGTGTGCCAGGCCCTTGATCCAATCCCCAGCAATGAAAAACAAACAAAGCAGAGGTCATCTGTGAGAGCTCCGCGATTGGTACGACGCTTAAAGCCCTCTCCTGCCTTGATATCCCCAATTATAAACATTCAGCCATGAGGCAATGGCCTCAGGGGTCACCACCCAGTAAACAGGATGACCAGTCCCAGTCCAGTGCTGGGAGCCAGGCTGGTCTGCCCTGTCACTCTGCTCTTTGAGGGCCGGTCACATACCTGCTTTCAGTCCCCTCCACAGACACGCACACACACGCACAGTCCACGCACTGGACCCTCCTTCTCCTATCATGAGGGAACACCCTGTTTGCTCAGCAGAAGTGACGGTTATCCCACTGAACAGGTCTTTCTCTTGCATCTGCTTGGGCATCACGAGTGTCATAAATACGTTCCCCCTTTCAAGGCCAGTAGAGATAGGGCTCTCTCCTATCACTGCAAAGTTCTCAAGGTGGACTGATGTACGTCTAGTACTTTATCTAATGTCCAGGGTGACTTTCTAATGGTCTGTGGATTTTGAGTCTTGCCCATGGTGGGTGGTCAGGGTATGCTAAGGAGAGGAAACACTTGTGGTCACGTAACTTTTTAAACTGACAAATGAAAAAATGGGTAGCAAGGGCAGGAACCTGGTTGATCACATTTCCAACCACATGTAGGAAGCAGAAAGAGCAAACTTGAAGTAGGGTAGGACTATAATCCCTCAGAGCCTTCCCTCAATAATATACTTTTCCAGCAAGTCTCTAACAAGTAAAGATTCCATAATGTCTCCAGTGATGCCAACAGGGGGCCAAGTGTTCAAACACCTGAGCCCATGGGAGACATTTCCTATTCAGACCACCACAGTAATTATTCTGCTCTAGTATCTGGCAGTGGAATCAATGCTCTAATTTTTTCTAAATGTATCTTTCAGGTTCAGGAATCTGTCTAATGGGCTCTCTATATTAGGGTTTGGTAGAGGAACAGAACTAATAGAATGAAAATTATATATATATATATATATACATATCTTTATATATGTACACATTTATATGCCTCTCTATATATTGACAAATGGAAATTTTATATCTGTTTATTAATAAATGTTGATCTTTGACACTTTCACACATGTAAAAGGGGTCCCTGCTGGCCCCTCCTCCCTTAGAAATCCCTTCCCCATAGTCATTTACTTGTTTTGTTTAAGTATCCCACAGAGTTTAACTAGGTTCATCTGTTTGGAACTAACCAGCAGAGCCTGGTGGGCTCAGCAGTGCGTGTACAACCTCCATGCGATGCCTCCCCATCCCCCAGAATCCGGTAGTTGCCAATAGCTCAGTACTCTCCTAAGCTTCCAGTTCTCACATTCCTTCTTCGAAGTCCCTTGAATCTGAAGGGGGTGGTGTAAATGTCTTTATTTCCAATGTCCTGTGCAGCCATGGATCGCTCTACTCACCTCCCTTTATGATGAGGCATCTCCATACGCACACCTAAATTCTGAGTGCTCTGTGTCTGTGGGTACAAACATAGATATTTTAAAGGCTGCTTGGTGCTATGTCGATTCAGCTAAATGGCAGTAGGAGGGTCTCCCTAATGTCTAAGACCTCTTCAGTCATGGGTTTTGGACAGAGTTCACAATACTAGACGTGGATTCCTTCTTGTAGGGCAGGCTTCAAATCCAAGCAGGGAGTGGCTGCTTGCCCCCTTAACAGTTGTGCCATTATTTCACTAATGGGCACAACATGTCTGTCTGGTTGTTATTATAATTCATAGAAGCTCAAAGCTGGGTAAGGCTGTTGATTTTTACACCTCTACCCCCCCGCGCCCACCCAGCAGCCCGCATACCCTGCACTATGAGCACTGGCTCCCTATGGGGAAGCTTCTAGCCCCTTACAGCTGGATTTCTCTGGATCTTGTATCCAGGGTGTGTAATGTATTCAGCAGTAAAGTCTTACTATCTAGTTCTAGTGGGATGACAAGGCCCCCGGTAGTGGTGGGGGGCTCGGGTCTCCCTGGCCCCGAACTCCCTGAGGTGTTCCACACCTGACATAGGTTTTTGCTTATGACCCATTGCTTCTAAGACTGGCATTGTCTAGCCTTGTGGGATATCTGCCTTTAAGCTCTCTTTTCTGTTTTTCAGTTGGGTTACCAGATAGGAGGTTTCCAAGAGGTTTACTTATAACCCCCTTCATTTTGATTAACCTTTTGAAATCGAGAAATCAGATGGGGTTGTTTGGTAATTATCCAATTAGTGTTTCCTCATCCCCAGCAAAGTGCCAGTGTACCTCCAAAGTGAAGGAAGGAATGTAAAGTAGGAAATACATCACCATATGCGCCTGCTTGTGGATTGCTTCACAGAGCAGTCTCAGCCACGCACCATTTCCCAGATCCTGTGAGTTCCTCGGGGGAACCCTCTCGGGTCGCTGTTTAAATGAGGAGAAAATTGGTTATAAATCAACTTAATTTTCAAAGATATTAATCCAAGGAGAACCTGATTTTGTGTGTGGCAGTGGCTCCATTAAGTACCAGACCTCATAAGAAAAAAAGAAAGGAACGCTTCTCTTAAACCAGAGTCGTGGAAAGGTGTTCAGGCTGAGCACTGGCCAGGGGAGCAAGCCAGTAAGCAGCGTTCCTCCACGGCCTGTGCTCCAGCTCCTGCCTCCAGGTTCCTGCCCTGAGTTCCTATCTTGGGATCCCTCAGTAATGAACTGCGACCTGGGAGATGTAAGCTGAATAAACCCTTTCCTCCCCACGTTGGTACTGGCCAGAGTATTTTGTCACAGCAATAGAAAGCAAACTAGAACAAACTTTTTCTCCCCTAAATTGCTTTGGTCAAGGTATTTTATCACAGCAACATAAAAGTCATTAATACAGCATGGTTTAGGAACTGTCTGCAAAATTGGATCTGTTCCCTCAGCCCTTATTTTTATTTAGTTATCGTTCATGTGTATGAGTGTATTGCCTGCGTGCATGTAAGTGCACCCCCCCCCCATCGTGCAATGCCTACAGAGGTCAGAAGAGAGCATTGGGTCTCCTAGAACTGGACTTACAGATGGTTGTTAGCTCCCATATTGG
>NW_008346900.1:560396-591343 GCF_000622305.1 Nannospalax galili | reverse complement strand
GGGCAGGTGGGCCTGTGTTGCATAAGAAAGCAGGCTGAGCAGGGGCCAGGGGAGCAAGCCAGTAGGCAGTGTTCCTCCATGGCCTGTGCTCCAGCTCCTGCTTCCAGGTTCCTGCCCTGAGTTCCTACCTTGACTTCCCTCATTGATGAACTGTGACCCAGGAGATGTAAGACAAATAAACCCTTTCCTCCCCAAGTTGGTACTGGTCAGACTGTTTGTCACAGCAACGGAGAAACAAACTAGAACAGTGCACATCCTCTGTCCTCCACCGGGACCCTACTCCCAGCTTAACCGTCTGCTCCAAGGAGTTAGTGTTGTTTCCTGGGCCAGCCCATCCTGGGGAACAGGTGCTCCTGCTGCTTGGGACGGAAGGAAGGCAAGGCATGTGTCTGAAGAATGGTGGGTGAAAAAAGGTTTTCTTGTTATTATAGATTTCCAAGATAAAATGTTGGTGCCCTTAGGCCAAAGAAACCCTCCTTCCGGACCCTCACTCACGGTTTCTTACCCTATCATGTGATTTTAAACTTTATAGCTGGTAGAATGTTCTGGAGATAGGAATTTTTGTGGTCACTAATCATCACAATTTTTGCGGTTGTCTACATCCTGGTACTGGCTCTGGCCACATCCCACTGGGCAGGTCCTATGATATGTCAGTCAGAGGGTCAGGGATGCTGTTATGGACTTAGGACCTGGGCTTTGGGTGGGATGACCTGAACTGCCCACTCAGGCTCTGTAAAAGGGGTCTTGCTTCTGGTTACAGGGCTAAGCTCAGCCCAACAATGAGATTGCAGGCAGAGTTTCTAGAAGGCTCCACGGTGCCTACTTTTCTGACAGTCCCTCTGGGATGAGTGTGGCACTGGCTTCCACGTCAATAGATGCTTTGCAGAGATGCAAATCTCAGAACGGGTTAGGAATGGCACCATTGATTTCTAACTGGGAAGAATAAAATGACCCCAAAATAAAACCTATACGATTGAAAATGCAAGTGTTTTCCCTTTGTGGTTTGTCCTGCTGAAGGGACAGAGGGCCAGGAGAGCCAAAGTAAAACTCTTGGGTCCCACGAAGAATGGGAGTCAAAGTGCCCACCTGTGACCCCAGCGCCAGGCTGCCTGACTCCGTCATGTGCTGTGTCAGGGTCCTGCCAGGCCCGAGGGAAATGAATCATTAAGCATAGGAGAGGACAAATGCCAGGGCCCACTGTTTTGACCCCAGAGCTCTGGGGCACGGTTCCTGCAGAAGTGCTGTGTGGGAAGGCTGTGCCACTCAGCACTCAACCTTGCTGGGAGGTTCCTTAGGACTGACTGTTTGGGAAGGGGCCATCATCCAGCTGATGTCCTGGGACCAGTCCCTCAGTGTGGAACCCATGGTCTGAAAGTGGCTCAGGTATAAAGGACAAGTTTATAACAAAGACCTGAGGAGATGCTGTGGAGACGGGGAACGGGGAAGGCCCCAGTGTCACTAGCGGGAAGATGCAACAGAGCCTGCTGGAATGAGAGTCTCGTGCTCCTTCACACCCACCTGTGTGTTCCTGCACTGCTCCGTGTGTGGGGACACGTGTGACTGCCTTGACACTGTCTTTTTCACCTGCCACTAGACCAAGTGACGGGCCCCACCTGTGTGTTCCTGCACTGCTCCGTGTGTGGGGACACGTGTGACTGCCACTAGACCAAGTGACGGGAAGATGCTGTCCGCTCGCTCTGGCCCAATTTCTTGCTCTGTGTAGAGATGCATGGATGGGCTCAGCTTGGGCAGGGTTGCTGTCTATATTCGTTACTTTTCTCATGGGCATGACAGAAACAGCTTAAGGGAGGAAGGGTTTGTTTGGCACATGGTTTGGGAAATGTAGTCCATCATGGCGAGGAAGGAGGGAGCAGCTTACAGCGTGGGTAGACAGCTTACTTCTCCACAGTGGCAGTCAGGAATAGAGCATTTGAGCTAGAAGCAGAGCCAGCTTATAACCCTCAAACCCTACACTATAGCCCGTCAGCTACCCACTAGACCACACAGCAGAAAGGTTCCACTACCTCCCCAAACAGCAACACCTGCTGGGGACCACAAGTGGGGTGTATTCCGTATTTAAACTGTAACATCTTTACATTTCAGGTCCATGGCCAGGGCATAGCTGATGACCTTTAAAAGAAGAGGGTCAAGGCCCAGCCTGACCCCTTAACCTTCTTCGTCTCTGGACATTCTGCGTGTGCTGAAGGTCAGATCACACAACAATGGGCTCCAAGCATGCTGCCTGTACACACTCCTCCCGGACCCCCACATCATCTTTAAACAGCACATTGCAAGGGTGGAAAACACAGAGAGCAGTCAGCGCTGGTTTTGCAGAGGACCACAGAACACATCTGTAACAGGCATCAGCTCCAAACGAGAGAAGTGCTGCTTTTCTCCAAACTGCGCCTACAAACTTGAATTGCTTTGGGGGTGTCGCCTATGCCCCAGTGGATGGTCCCACATCTGTGCTCATACAGGAAGCACCAACTGGAGTTATTGGGTTGGAAATTTTAAAAAGAGAAAAAAGGCATGACATCAAGAGGAAGATGTGCTAGAGGGGATGGGTCAGTTGGGAAGGTGGAATGGGGATCAATGTGATCAAGATACACTGGATACATGTATGAAAATATTATTAAAAACTTTGTCCCACCAACTCTTTGCCCCTTCTTGACCTTGGCCCTCTGCCTGTAAGGGCTATTTCACTAGGCCAATGTATGAATATATATGTGTGTGTGTGCGTGTGCGTGTGTGTGTGTGTGTGTGTGTGTGTGTGTGTTGTTTACATGAAAGGTCTCATTAACTGTGATTGAAAACCAAGCTTCTCTCTCATCCATGGACCCACTCTCAGGAATGTTGCCTGGACTCCCTGACTGCTGTTTCTGTAGAGACCCATGCTTGGTTGCAGTTTAAAGCAAACAGTGGAGCACTGCTCTGTGCAGAGGTGAGTGCTCCCTGCCAGGTACACTGTCCTGGGTATGTTGGGCCTCCATTACTTAAATGCCTAGACTGATGGCAAACACTGCGTGGGCTGGTTGCAAAGGGAGCAAGAACAGTGAAGTCATTTCCCGCTCTTGTGAAAGAGTGAACTTCAACCTCTGCACTGTCTGTTCCTGCATCTCAGAGGCGGCTTCTCCCTCAGAGTGAGTTACACGGAGCAGAGCCCCCTTGACTTTCCCAGAAGCTGCAGGCCTCAAAGTTCCCCATAATGGGGGGACATTATGTTGTGTGACACTATTCCTGGGGAGACACGGACAAGTGTTGACTTACCCCAGATCAGGAACCAATGACAGAGCAAAATCTACCCTGGTGAACCAAAGAGTTTTATTGGAGCTACTTGCAGGAACATTGGTGAAGGATCACTTACAGGAGCAGAAATGACACAAAGACAGCTGCTCACCAAAGCCCACCCCAGTGTGGTGAAAGCTCACAGGAGCAGGATGCCTGGGGCTCACTGCACAGCCTTCAGGCAGCTCAACAGTTTGGGAGCGTCTCTTCTGGGTGGCTCAGTTGGTCTGAGCCTCTTATAGGCAGCTAAGCCTCTGCCTCTTCCAGGCAGCCAAGCTGGTCTGACAGGGTCTCTAAGTAGGATTTAGAACTTATATTTGCTTGGGGAGGGAGGAGCCTAGTGAATCTGGTCTGTTTCAAAGACTTTTTGAAGCTACTAAGTTGTTTCTTCTAGAAGCATCTTGTTTTGAAATGGCAAAGCCAACTCCATTTTGTTCAAGCTGACTTTTCTTTCACCCCGTGTTTCTGCCAACCCCCCTCCCTTCTATCTACAGTCAGCCAGGCAGAGCCAGCCAGCAGCGAAGACCGCACCTGTAGTTTCGGAGGGTGCGCTGTTCCTACGATACTGGGAAGCTTACATGTAGCCTGTAGCAAGTCCGGTAGGTCATCCTCCCACCCAGCTTCACCTGCATCTCCACGGAGCCCATTGTCTCTGTAATTCTGAGAAACTTTTTGTTAACTGAAAACCTCTTTGTTAACTGACCTGCCCTGGTCTGGTGTAACTATGGTGACCTGATGTAACTATGGTTATTAGCTTTGCCCCTGGCATGATGTAATTGTGGTCTAGGTTTTATAAACCTCACTGTGCCTCCCCTTGGGGTTGAGAGTTCTTTGGGGCCTTAGCCTCCTCTCTGACCACTGGCTAATGAAAAACTCTTGATCTGACCCAAAACTGCTTGGCATTTCTTGCTTGGTATTACAGTTTACCTCCCCTTAGAACACCCTGTTGTTTTACTTCGGAGGAAATTGCTACACAGCAGGGGCCAGCCACGGCCGGCAGCTGTCGTTTTGCAGCAGTGCCCATCGAAGTGGGTCTTCAGACTGGGTAGCAGAAAAAGGCAGCACATGGAATAATAACTCACTTCTCAGTACTCTCTTTCCAAGTCAGACCCAGGGCTGGTGGGAACGGTATCCTCAGTCGGGGGACTGACGGGTGTTGTCAGCACAAAGCTCAGCTGCTGTGCCGTCTTCTTCAGTTGGCCAGGGTGGGACAGCTTGGCCAGAACAGTGCAGAGCTAGAGGTATTCCCTTCTGTAAAGCCAAAGTCTCTTCTGAGAGGCCCAAGCCGTGCATACTCTCAGCTGCCAGGCCCCGCTATCCTTATGACCCAGCGGACAAACTGACACAATGTTCCTCTAAGCTACAGTTTAGGGAATGAAGATATTTATTTCAACTTGCTAACAAAGCTTGTGATATCTGGGCGGGGGTCACATACAGAGGCATGGACACCCACGGGCTTGTGTCCCTACATCTTGCCTGAGCTTCCTACATCCGAGGCCCCTGGTGCCCTGGCCAAGATGGCAAACTTCGCACCACCTACCCGGCTTCCTCGGGGTCTGTCCTCAGACACGCCTCCTCATGCAATTGAGGCTGACCTATTGGGTGGGCGGCGTGACTCTCTCTCTCCTTCTATGGAGTCTCTTAGGGTTCAGGCACCCGGCAGTTCCTGGATCTTTTGGAGGCTACAAATACCCAGCACCTTCTCTCTAGCGGAATTTAAAACTGGACCACATGGACCGGGAAGGCTCTTGCTTTGCTCGGGGGCGCTCCCAGAATGCAGCAGGTGGTTCCAGAGATGGATGGACTGAACCATCATCAGGCTGGTGTGGCAGTCAGGTCTGTGACTCTCCACTCATCAGACGGAGCCCACCTAGGACTGAGTGTTGGTGAGAGGGACAGCAGCCTAACTGCATGCAGTGGTCCCGCTCCTGTATTCATTCAAGAGGACAAGGGGTGCTGGGATTTGACATCCAAAGCATTACAGCGATGTTCTGCCTCAGTCTGAGACAAGGAGACCAGCAAGGAGCTCTGCTGCCAGGCACCCTGTGTGGAGACCTGATGGGTTTGACGGTAGGAGGTTGTACATACGCTCTGTGCACTGCTCTGTACAAACAGGGAAACGTAGAGCCTGCCAACGGCCCCGCTGGCTGAGCACCTTAGGACCTCACCAAATACACACCAAAGGATAATGCCAGCCCTTGTCAAAGGGGTGACCGGGGCCTTCTCTCCTACAGTCTTGTGCTGTGCTGTGCTGGCTCAGGTCACTCACTGGATCTGACTCTAGGACAGGGATGTCTTGAAATCTGTTATTTTTTTTAATGTTTAATTAATTAATTTTTATTTTATGTGTATAAGTGTTATGCCTACATGTGTGTACGTGCACCTGTGCCATGCAATGCCTGTGAGGACAGAAGAGATTGTTGGAGCCCCTGGAACTGGAATTAAGGATGGTTGTTGGCCACCATGTAGATGGTGGGATTTGAACCCAGGTCCTCTGCAAGAGCAGCCAGTGCTCTTAAGCCCTGAACCATCTCTCCAGTCCTGAAATCTGGTTTTTAATAATAATTTGATGCATGTCCTGCAGGTGAGACCCATGCTTGCTCCTTGCAGACTGAAACCTTTGAGTCCAACAGTGGCTTCCATCAGAGATAGATATGATGCCCCAGCTTTTCATGTGGGGGAAACTGAGGCGAGAGGGCACTTGGCGAACTTCTCAGGCTGCACCCACAGAGGACCCAGATTCTTAGAGAGTCGGGGAAGGAATGAGCCTGCCATGTTCCACTTGTGCCAGCAGGGAGAGGACTTCGGGGGCTATGCCTGGTGCTGAGACGTCTGCACAGCTCAGTCTCAAGGAGCTGAAGAGACAGACTTCCCTCCTCCAGCCTTCTGGTTGTGCCTGGATATTCTGAAATTTAAAAACCAGACCTCTGAAACTGTGTAGTGATAGCTGTGAGGTCCAAGCTCAGAAGCCAGGAACAGAGGCAGGTCATGGGAGGCAAAGCCACAGACATTTAAGACAAACTCTGTTTACCAGATGCAGGCCACTCTGCAGGCAGACTGGCAGGTGCCTGGGCCCACACTGGCACACAGGCTGCATGGTAGGCACACGGGCCTGTAGACAGACACACAGACAGGGTGGTGAAGGTGAAGGCTCCAGCCTCTGACCTCGAGGCCATCTTTATACAAGAATTACAAGTGGCACTCTGCCAGGAATGTTCTATAATAGACTACAATCACTGTTCACTTTTGAATTTTTCAGACATCTGGCATCAGCAATTCTGTGCTGACCCAAGGTCCCCAGGACTTCTAGCATTCGAGACAGACACACAGACAGGGTGGTGAAGGTGAAGGCTCCAGCCTCTGACCTCGAGGCCATCTTTATACAAGAATTACAAGTGGCACTCTGCCAGGAATGTTCTATAATAGACTACAATCACTGTTCACTTTTGAATTTTTCGGACATCTGGTACCAGCAATTCTGTGCTGACCCAAGGTCCCCAGGACTTCTAGCATTCACCATCTTGGCCTGTGCCAGACGTCCATATCAGTGACAAGCTGTCTAAATAGAAACTGAATCTTACGGCTTTCTGTTCCCTACAATGTTGATCTAGACCAAGGGACAGCGAGCTTTACTGTGCACAGCCAGGTGGTAAAAGGTCTCCGTTCTGGGGACCGACCCGTCAACTGGAGTGCCTCCGCTCAGCTGTCTTGGAGCTCCACAGAGCAACGTGGATGTGCATGAACAGGTCTAGTGGGTTCTGTGAAAACTTTACTCACAAGAGCAGGGATGGCCAATCTTCATTTGCAGGCTGTGGATGGCTGGACCCTGTATCAGGGCCTCACACGTGTCAGGTAAGAGTCTTGCCATAGCTGCGTCCTCAGATTTTTTCTCACTCCCATTTGGAGACAGGGTCTCTCTTAGTTGCCCAGTCTGGCCTTGAACTCACTGGTAGCTCAGGTAGGCCTTGAACTTGTGATCTTCCTGCCTCAGCCTCTTGAGCAGTTGAGATTACAGGCCTGTGCTACCAGGCCTGGCAGTTAGGACCCTGCCAGGAGTTTATTGAACAACATTGACCAAGTGCCCACTCTGGGCTGCCGGTGTGGGTGATACAGGGGAATGACTGAGATGAGGTGGGACCCTGGTTCCCAGCTGTCTGGGGTCCCAGTCCATTTAGGTTTCTGTCTCCTCCTGTGTGAACTTGGGGTGTGGCCTCCCAGGGACATCACTCAGCTCAGCTGATATGATCACCTGTTTGTGGGGGTCTGTGTCCTTTGTGGGTCCTGGTTGAGCTGCTTTTCCCTGCAGCTGTCAGGGAGCCAGCACCTGTCACCTGATACATTCCTGTTGCTGTTTACGGATTTTCACAGCATTGCCTTCCTGTAGTGTGCTTGGTGTTAGAGGCCTCACCCCATCTGCAGGGCCCGCGGTGCCTGGATCCTTCAGGCCTGCTCACTGAGCACTTTGTAGCTGTTGACTCAGCTCTTGCTGTGATTGGTGGTTCCCAACCTTGGGGGATACGGGAGGAAAAGGGAAAGCAGCTTCTCCAAAGCCCATGCATCCTGAATGTTACACACGGAGTCTGTACCTTCTTAGTATCCACCTGACAGAACGTGAAGACCACGCTGTGGCTTCTGGGCCATGCTGTGGCATCTTTACTGCTGGTGGAGAGGGGACCTAGGTGTCCTACCACCCCACTCAGGAGATCATGTTGTGATATCAATTCTGAGTCCTGGTGGAACTGTTTCTGGAGAGCACATTGGGTTAATGCTCTGATACAAACATCCAGAAGGAATGCTAAGGGTTCTGGCTAGATGGACGGTTTGAATGTCTGTAGCAAAGCACGCAGCTGTAGAGCAAAGAACCAACATGCTTCCATGACAAAGGGGTGAAGCCACATTCTCTGCCAACTGTCATTCAAAAATAAAATGGTGCCACAGAGATGAAGGTGAGTCTGGAGGAGTCCATGCTGGGAGCTCCTAGAGAGCCCAGCAAGCCAGGAAGGTGGATCAGCAGCCTGCACTCAGCATCCGACAGTGGTGCGTCCACATGGGGCTTTCCAGTCTTGTCTTGGGGCCCCTGACTGCGTTCTCTTCTTGCAGAGGGATGTGGGGTGAAGGAAACTACATCTGATTCTCCTAGAGGGAACAGCCAAAGTGATCACCAGTGTTGGTAAGCCTTACGCTTACCCCCGTCCCCCAACAGTGTTGGATTTTCTAGCATTTGAGAGTCTGGGCCGGTACCTCCACACCTCTGTAAGACCTTGTTTGTTGACTTTCCCCTCCTAATCAACCTCTTCTCTAGACAGCTGCCAGTTCTGGGTTCACATACCTATGGTCAGGCTCACCACCTCTCTCAAACCTCTGAAGCAGCCTCCAGCCCTCCTTGGCTCCACACCCTTCACACAGCATGCTGGGAAATCTCCAAGCCAGCCCAGAGCCTGCCCTACCTTGGGCAGACCCTCCCTGTCATCTGGGTTTGGTGCCTTCCCAGAACCCCCACATACACCTTTATTCCAGCAAGATCAAATGCCTCCTAGGCTTTGTTTTTCCCTTGAGCCCCTCAACGCAGTACTTGTTCTCCTCCTCTGCCTTTCAAGGGTATCATCAACACTTCCCCTCTCTGACTGACACCGTGCAGGTGCCTCACCCAGCCTATGTGAGCACCTGGGGCTCTTAGTTCAGGACTTTCTCTGGTTGTCCAACCCTCCCACCCTCCTCCGTTCTGCAGGCCAGAAGTAGAGAATTCACACGGCCTGGGAGCAGCATGGGCTGTGGAGATGCTTTAGGTTACAATTCCAGATTATGATCCATCATTGTGGGGAAGTCAAGGCAGGAACATCAAACAGCTGACCACATCATATCCACAACCACAGTCAGGAGCAGAGAGAATAAATGCATACATTTTCTCCACATCTACAGCTCAGGACCCCCCCCCACACACCGTCTAGGGAACAGTGCTGCCCACAGTGGACTGGGTTTCCCACATCAATTAATTTAATTAGAACAACCCCTCACAGAGACATCCATGGGCCAACCCGATGCAGACCCAATAAAATGTGATAGATGAAGTCAGGCAGGACGCTTGGCTCATTGTTTACAACTGGAGAACAGAAATCTTCCCCACCTGTTGGTTTAGGGACTCAAATGCACCCAGCTGCTTGAATCCTGGAGGGTCTGGGGGCAGTTGTGTAAGTTTCCTGAATGCTCTCTCTTCCTGAAGGTGTGATGTCACACCAGCTTCTCCTGGATCTTCCAGATTGATGGGAGTGAGTGAGGGGAAGGTGGATGCTTGTCTCTAGAACACATGGGTCCTGTCACCACGTTCTCCTGCTAGAGAGACCCACTCATTTGGGATCATGTAGACAGGGGACCCTGTGGCCCAGTCCGCCCGTCTGCACGGACGCACCATCGTACCTCCAAGATCAGCCACAAAAGCACTCTGTCCTCTTTCTGCTCCAGATTTCTATTGTGAGCACTCTTCTGAAAAAGAAAAAAAATAAGGTTATTTATTGACCGAAACGCCTAGCACAACTTTCTCCATTTATTAAAAATTACTCCTATTACTATAGAAACGGTACCCAAACAAACAGAAATTACTCACAATTTTCTATTGTCAAAGATCACTCATGAGATTGGGCGGCTGAAGCAATTCCCCGGGAATACTGGGAAAATTATATAATTATCTACAAAGTGTGCTAATGGCAAGAAAGGGGACAGCTTTCTCAGCGCTTGCCATCCCTGACCTGGAGCACGGTAATTCCAGACAGATTGCAGGCGCTTTCCCACTGATGGGCAGCAGCAACTGCTGAGAGACTTGAGATATTTCTGGCAGTTACAGATAATTAATTCTCTGAAGTAGGAAAGAGTGATAGGCACCATGTGGAACGACGTGGAGACGGATGAAACGGGAAGGTGGTCTTCCCTCTCTTTGTTCGGTCGGTTGGAAGGACACCCCCTGGGCGAGTGGACTTGTTCTTTCAGCCTGGATTCTGCTGGGGAGTTGAGGAAGGAGGGCCCCACGGAGGGAGGCTGTGCAGGTTGATGGAACTTTTTTGTTTCAACAACCAAGAAGTCACATTTAGCTAATGAATATCAGTCCAAGGAAATCAGGCTCCGCAGAGTATAACCAGGAGGAGAGGTCACACGTGGCAAAGAAGTGGAACCAAAAGGGCAAGAGTCTCTGATCAGTAAGATCTTATCGGAAAGCATCTTCCACTCACAACTAGGCTCGTATGCTGAGGTTAGTTAGTAATTTCTGGGGTGAGAAAGTTGGTTGGAAAGCTCCAGAAAGCAAACATTAAGGAGCGTTGTTTCATGTTAATCCCAACAGCAGGTGTGGGACGGCCGGTTCGGAGAGGGCTGCACGGTGGCAGAGTGCCATCACCTCCCGCCGTCCGCCCTTCCGTGTGCTCAGGCAGCAAACAGCATCATCTCAGAGGGGAAGGAATGGACAGATTGGCTGGGAAAGGACTCAGGACTTTCTGTCAACATTGTGACGATGAACTTCAGTGACCAGCGTGACTGTGCCTGGGATCAATGAAAAGACACACTTTTGGGCCCATCTGGGAGGAGATTTTTTGGAAGGATTAAGTAGGGGAGTAAGATGCTCGGTCAGAGTGGGAGGAGGTCTGAGGGAAAGGCTGCCTCTTGTACAAGCCCGCCGTCCCTCCTTGCCGGCCACTGCATCTGCTGTCACTGCGGCCAACCTTTGATTTGACTTTCCAATGTGGACGGAAGACCAGCCACTCTCCAGGGGCCCTCCAGGCCTCCAGGGCCAGCCTGGGATGCTGACGTGTCCAGCCCAGTGGACTGAGGCGTTACTGGTTCCCAGCCTCTGCAGTGTACAGGTAACCATTGTTGGACTACCCAGGCTGTACTGTGTGAGCCAGTCTGGAAAACCCCGTTTGTAGCACATACTTATTCTATTGACTGCTCCTCTGGAGAGCCCTGACTAATCCAAACGTTCATCAGAAACTGGTTCTCGGTTCCTTCACAAAGTATTCTTACTAATATCAAATGTGGCCGGGCGTGGTGGCCTTTAATCCCAGCACTTGGGAGGCAGAGGCAGGCGGATCTGTGAATTCAAGGCCAGCCTGGTCTACATAGTGAGTTCCAGGACAGCTGGGGCTACAGGGAGACCCTGTCTCAAAAAGCCCCCCCCCAAAATCGAATTTAAATTTTGGATCCCTGGGAAATCTTTAATCAAGTGTACTTTGAAGAAATACATGACTTAGAAATTTGTCTATGAACTGGCTCCTTACCCCCTGTCCTCCCTGCACCCTGCATTGTCTATGAACTGGCTCCTTACCCCCTGTCCTCCCTGCACCCCGCATTGTCTATGAACTGGCTCCTTACCCCCTGTCCTCCCTGCACCCCGCACTGGTCTTCGGGTATCTGGACACCCCGCACTGGTCTTCGGGTATCTGGACACCCCGCACTGGTCTTCGGGTATCTGGACACCCCGCACTGGTCTTCGGGTATCTGGACACCCCGCACTGGTCTTCGGGTATCTGGACACCCCGCACTGGTCTTCGGGTATCTGGACACCCCGCACTGGTCTTCGGGTATCTGGACACCCCGCACTGGTCTTCGGGTATCTGGACACCCCGCACTGGTCTTCGGGTATCTGGACACCCCGCACTGGTCTTCGGGTATCTGGACCACAGGAGTTGCAGCTTTACAATGTAACTTCTTAACATAATGCTGTGTGAGCCGATGTGGGGGAGGGGTGCAGAAGTCATTCCTCCACGGCGCGGCCACCCGGTCATGAGCTGGTCCACCCTATTGCTGAAGGGAAGTCAAAGTGGACAGAGAGCAATTCCCCCAGCACCAGTCAAAATCCTCTATGTAAATTTGCAAATTTCATGCCAATATTGAACGTAGACATATTTTGCTGGAATCCCACGGTCCCTGGTGTCAAGATCTATGTCAATGAGAGTCCTCAAAGCTCCAGCTGGGTGGGAGTCATGGGAAAGTCACCTCCCTGGGGACGGGCAAGTCTTTGAGAGGAATGAGAAGTGTGGCCTTGGCCTTTTACCACACTGAGGTGTACAGGAGTCTTCTAGAACATGTGCGGGTCAGTGTGAAGATAACACGTGTTATTGCAACAGGTCAGTGTGTCCTGTTCCGCAGAAAACTCGATGGTGTTGGGGGTGGGGGAGTGACTGTAGACTGGCAGAGGGAATCTTCCCCAGGAAAGCACTGCTCTAGACTGGACTGTGTGCTGGTTACACAGCCTTCAGTGATCCTGGACCATGTGTGCCTGCAGCCGAGCACCAGTGCTGGGGCTGGGATCCTCGGCCGTGGCTGTCAACACACGCTTTGCTCATGCTCCTCCCCCAGATCTTCCTCATTTGTCCCCAGGCTCCCCCAGGACCTGGTTGCTTACTTTTTCTGTTGCTGAGACAAAGGGCAATGTGCACAGGCTGGGCTGCATGCAGTAGCCTGTCTCTTGAATGTATCAACTTGCGGACAGAGTTCAAGGTATTGTTAATGATTTTTTTCCTAAAAATTTTGAAGATAATTCACAAAATGAATGGAAGGAGGAGGTAGGAAAGAGGGAGGGAGAGAAGGAGCAACAGGTCCAGTGCAGGCTGAGAGAGGCTGTCTGTGGTCCCATTCTCCACAGGACAAGTGTGTTCCCAGGGAGAGGTCATGGAACAAGGGGCCTGAGGAGGCAGAACAGGGCCTTTCTGTCCCAGTTTCACAGCATCTTAAGGGGGTAAAGATGCTTGTTTATCTTCAGTTTACAAGACATGTTGTGTCAGAATCTTCTGTGTTTCATAATTTGGTATTCAAAGTGTCTCACCACTTAAAAATTTTTATTTATTATTTTTATTTTATAATTATGAGTGTACTGCCTGCATGTGTGTAGGTGCTCCTGTGTCGTGCAGTGCCTGCAGAGGTCAGAAGAGGGCATTGGATCCCCTGGAACTGGAGTTACAGATGACTGTTAGCTGCCATGTGGGTGCTGGGAGCCAAACCCAGGTCCTCTGTAAGAGCAGCCGGTGCTCTTAACCACTGAGCCATCTCTCAGTTCTCCGTCTTGCCAGTTTTAACAGCCAAGTCACCACAGTCAGTCTGTCGACTCTGAGCCCTGAAGGACATCAGGAGTACATGCACTCCACAGGGCTTCATGGGACACACTGCTTCTCTGAATCAGTAACGTGGTACCTTATTATCACTGTGACTTGAATCTTATCAATGGAACAACTTTTCTAGAATTTTGGGTTTATCCAGGCAGTGCCATGCAGAGTATACCTATGAACTTGTGGAGGGTGATACCGCGAAGTCCCTTTCCACATAGGGAGCTGGTCCACAGACTTCCCTTTACTAATAAAACAATTGCGTCAGTCAGACAGCCGGACGGGAAGTCCTGAGCCTCCTGTCTTCTCTTTGCCCGGCGTCTGTGTGGTGTGTCCCTGCCTGTGCTTGAACGTCATCCCTCTGTGTGCCGGCACATCTCACAGAAACGGGAATCCAGGTTCGTTTTTGAATCACTTCTGACCGCATGGGCCTTTGCCTGTTTCAGAGCCTTAGTGGGTCCCTGGCTGAGACTGAATTTGAATCTGCTTCCCAATTTCTGTTCTTTTATCTTCTTTCTTATCTTTTTATAGTTTGTTTTCTGTCTTATGTGGGTACATGTGGGATGTGTATGTTCCTGTTGTGTGTGAGCATGTGTGTACTTGTGTAACGTGCATGCGTAGTTTGGAGAACAACCATGGGTCTTGTTTCTCAGACAGGGTCTCCCTGTAGCTCCAGCTGCCTGGAACTCGCTGTGTAGACCAGTCTGGCCTTGAACTCACAGAGATCCACCTGCCTCTGTCCCCCCGAGTGTTGGGTTTAAAGGCCTGCGCCGTCACACTGGGCTGTGTTTTTGGTTTTACTTTCTAATAATAAGATTTTATCATTATTCATTGTGTAAGCAAACCTTTAAAAGACTTTATTCTTCATATTAATGATTTGTTCTTCACATTAAATACTTTTTTTGTGTGTGTGTGACAGGATTTTTCACTGACCTGAAATTTACCACACAAATGAGGCTGTCTGTAGGCTGTGTTGAGCGCTGAGTCCTCTGACAGGCTCCTGTCAGCACTGAGCTCCAAGTGGGATGTGGGCTTTTTTCTCTGGTCACCTCTAAGATGCCATGGCCACCTTTGCTTTTCAACACACTAACTCTCTAAGTGGGTGATAGGTTTATATGTTTCTGCTTGGTACTCACGGACCATCTTGGATTCATCGGTGGCTATTTTCCCTCAGTTTGGGGCAAATCTTGACCACTTTACTCATTTTTTTTTTCTCTCTTTTTGAGACAGGGTCTCCCTGTAGCCCCAGCTGTCCTGGAGCTCCCTACGTAGACCAGGCTGGCCTTGAACTCACAGAGATCCGCCTGCCTCTGCCTCCCAAGTGCTGGGATTAAATTAACTCCTTCCTCATCTTCTTTTAGGGATCCAGTTAAGACATGCCAGCCTGTTGGAGATTGTCCCACAGCCCTGAGTCCCGTGTTCCCGGCCTCCCCACTGACTTTCTCCCTTACGGTAGCTATCTGTAACTGTTCCTGATTTTTCCTCCTCTGGTTTCATGTCTGCCCATAAGGACATTTAGTGACGCTTTCATTTTAGATGAACCTTCCCATGGTAAGCTGGCCATGTTTTCCTCTTATAAATTCCTTTTCTCCTCCAAAAGCCCTCATGTTGACTTTCTGTTCCAGCCCTTAAACCTGCTCAGAACATCTGTGCTAAGCACCTCATCTCATGAGTTTCCCATTGTGGCAACTTTGAACGTTGACTTTCTCTCTCTCTCCCTCTGTTTCTCCGTCACATCTTCCTATGTCTTTCCAGGTCTAAGTAATGCTTTACTGTGCTGGACCCATGGATGACTGCTGGGCCTGGGCTATGTGGGTATCCTTTGAAGAGACATGTCCTGCTCCCGCAGGAAGGCACCAGCGGGCGGTCTGTGGCTCTGGGCTGCTTCCCCTCTGACTGTGTGTCTCTAATGCTGTGGCCCTGGGGCCCCTCAGAGCCTCTCACCTGGCTGTCCCCACAGCCTTCCAGCTCTGTATTCATCTAGGCTGTCGATATACACACTGAACACCTGCCTGAAGGGTTTCCTCTGTCCTCTATGGTCCCGGGAATTCCATCTGCCACAGTACTTCCTGTTTCTTCCACCTGCTGAGGCCACTCATTTCCATCCCAGTCATGGAAGGTCCTGGAAGGTGTTAGAGGAATTACCTGGGTCAACATGTACTTCACCTTGTTTGTCTCCCTCCAGTCAGGCTGATGACCACCTAACTGAGGGGCAAAGGGTAGGTCACTCTGGTGTGGCCAGAACTGGCAACTGAGGCTCCATGAAGAAGTCTATGTCCTGGATGCAGCTGAGAGCCCCGTGTCTGTGGCTCCCCTGAAGTCCGACTCCACCTTTCTTTTGAATTGTGGCTAGAGGTGCTTACTGTGCACAAAAGGTGCTGTGTAAACAAGCACCAGTCGCCGGGAGGCCTAGAGGCAGAGAATGCGTTTGTCACTGAGTGAGTGTCGGGGCACCAGTATGTGTCTGGAGCCGTGGGTATGGTTCCAATTAAGATGGATGAGACCCTGGTTCTCATAAGAGCTTATCCTTGGGATATGGGATAAGGAAATGCAAATCAGACTAATTCAGACAGTGTTAAAGAAATTGGAAGAGTATAAGGCAGGGCTGGGCCGTCCGCAGAGTGGTTGTTTCTGAATGAGATTGCACAAAGCTTCCTAGTGGAGGCGACATCTGAATTTCATGGGTCTTACCTACAGGTGATCTGGTGGTGATTCCCTGTTCCCTTTCCCAGGGACATCAAAAGTCTGGAGACACTTTCCACTGTCACAAGTAAGTTGTGGTTATTGTACCTGGGTCAAGGTCAGGGTCTCTGAGGAGCCCCCTACAATGCAGAGGATGCCCCGACACAGACGGTCCTCTGGTCTACAGGGTCGGGGTGCCCAGGTTGAGGGACAGTGACGGGGAATTTTCCAGGGCCACCTGGTGCTGCCAAGTGCTTCTGACAGCCATGGAGTTGTCCTCTAAACCATTCTAGCAGGATTTATAAAGAAATGGATATGGGGATGAGACAGAGAAGTTTTAAACATCAAACTGGACATGCCCAAGGTTTCCTGCAAGCTTGACTGTGTTGTCAAAACAGCCCATCTTCCAGCTTGAAGTCAGCCAAAGTTATGACCAAGCTGTATGGATAAAGATTATGCAGTCAAGAAAGAGTGGAATGTCTCTCCGGATTCCCTATGGCCCTTCACTTTCCTGGGTTCTCTGGAGACACAATTTGCACAGTGTTGCTGATCTGAAGGAACTTACATGTTAGCACCAGATAATCATGCACTAGTCAGTTACACAGAAGGTTCCTGACTGCTTGCCGTATCCACAGTGGAGAGGGAGAGGCTGAGGGCCTCTTGAGGAAGGAGCAGCCACAATGCACGTGTTTTCCTGGACTGTGCTCCCACTGTGGAATTCCCCGTCCCTGTTCATCATGAACTCTGAGACCAAGAGGATGTTAAAAGCCAGCTCCATTTCTCCATTGGAGTGCAGGCCTCTAACAGTGTTGACACAAAGCTGGGCTTCAAGTACAGTAAGAGTCGATTTAAATAATAATAAAATGCCAACTGAATGGGAAGATCCATTTTTGTATTGGTTTCCAGAATGAAAGCCCAGGCCTGCTTTCCCTGTAATTGCTGTCAGGTTTGAAGCAATCCTCTTTTCAGAATGCGCCACTCAATGCAACCGTGAGCATCACATTGTTACCAAGCAACCCATGGCCTTGGTGATGGGAATTGGAGAGTGACTGGTGTGGAGACTGTTCATTCTGAAGACGCCATACCTCACCAGCCTGCGGGCGCTGTGTGATGCCAGCTGGTCTGGTTGCCTGGGAGCCCTGTGCAGTGAGACCAGCGGGCTAAAAATAAATAAATAAGCAGAAATGTCCGCTCACACACGGTGGAGACACTGGGGTTGGGCTTTGCTCTGCTGCAAACTACTAAGTGAAAGTCACGGGGGTCTTGCTGTGACTACTCAGCCCCGCAACACTCTGCAGTGTGTGGACTGACTTCTGCCAAGTTTTACGGCCCTAATTCCCCCAGTGGAAATTCTGCCTTGTTTCACAGACTTCATGGTTTGATCTCAGACCCCAGGTCCTTCCAGAAAAATCTTTTTCTCTGCCTGGATTATCTGTCCACTGCCCTTCTTGGCTTTCACTACATGCCAGAGTCAAAAACAAAAACTCACAAAGCATCCATTTGCTTTTCAAAACCCATCAAAATGTGAAATGAGTGAGCCAGGCACTTTGGAATAAAGCAGCTCCAAGCAGTGGCCTAGTGTGCATCAGACCCTGGGTTTGATCCCTGGTACCATAAAACGTCAACAATAACATCTGAGGGACTGGGAGCCATGCCTATCTGGATGGAACAGAGGTGTGTGGTAAGGGTTTGTTCATCGTTAAAGCTCACACACTGTTTTCTACGTAAAGAATCTCTCACTTTTATTTGGTGCTGAAGATTGAACCCAGAGCCTCCCACATAGATAAGAGCTCCACCAGACAGCTCCATCTCCATCTCTTTTACTTTTATTTTGAGACAAGGTCTAACTAAAACGCCCAGGCTGGCTCTGAACTCACTTTATCTTAGGTGACCCACCTACCATATCCTCCCAGGTAGCAGGAATTCCAAGTCTGTGCGTCCAGGCCCAGACTAATCCCTCACTTTCTGACAAAATGTAGAATCAGCGTCATTTGCGAACATGGAAACTCATAATCAGTGGGACCCTCGTGGGACCATCGGTTTGAGTCCCAGCTCTGCCCGGTGTGATCTGGGCTGGTCTTTCTGAGGACCAGTAGGTCAGATCTGTTCGGCAAAGGCTGCTCGGCTGCCCCAGGTGGTACTGGATGCAGCCCTTCACCTGCTGCCCACACTGACTCTGGTCTGCACTGGGTCAAATGTCCAAGTGGTTTGGATGCCATTTTAAAGGAAGAACGGACACGGGTGCACTTAGGGTCTCTCTGTGGCCACTGCTGGAGGCGTGGGGGATATCACTCATTTTATCATCCAGCCTGGAACAAGGTGAAGAAATAGCCAAGCATCAATAGACGCCCCAAGTCATCGAGTTTTCTACCTCGACAGACTTCACCAAGAGCCCCCTGGTGCCTTGAGTTTGGCAGACCCCACAGGGACAGCTTTTCCTCACAGGCCTGAGAAGGTTCATGCATTGACCCAGAGTCTGGTGCAGCCTCAATGTTTAGACTGAGTAGCACACAGACAGGATACTAGGCACCCGGGACACAGAGATCCGGGACACACAGATCAAGTCTGTTACTGAGTCAAGCAGAGGAAATAGACATTAAGCCCTACAGAGGCCCACGGAGAGAGGGCCTGAGGTGTCACTGAGCTGTGCCTTCCGGTGCTATCAGGAGGAGCTGTCCTGAGAAGGTGTCATCTGAGCAGATACTTGAGAACAGGAAGGTAAAAAAAACCTTCAGGCTAGAGGGGCCGTGGATGCAAAGGCTCATGGGAGGGAACAGGAGGCAAGTGAGACACCTTAGAACGTGCTACAGCTAGGTCAGTCAGCCTGTTCCCTGGGACTCTATGGCACAACCAAGTGGGGAGACCAGGGAGTATTGATCTTAGCGACATGTGGGAGATGCTGCTGGGCATCTGGGCTCAGCAGGCTGCTGTCCCCACCCTAACAGGAAGATACTAGGTGGCATTTTGCTGCTGCTGTTGCTGCCCTCTCTGGCTGTCTGACATACACTGACCACAGGAGATGCCTCCCTATTTTGTACATACCCCTGAGAGCTGCTTGCTGGAACCAAATCTCAGCTGTGGGTGCTAGGTGTACGACTGCTTAACAAAAAGAAAATAGCACACATTGCTTTCTCAGTTTCTGGGTTTGGTCTCCAGGTAGCCTGGCTGGGCCTCTAGCCTCAGGGCCTTTCCTAGCTGAGACCCAGAGTTTCCAGGGCTGTGTCTCATCTGAAGGCAGGGCTGATACAGGATCTGCTCTGAGGACTCTGGAAAGCATGTTAGCAAAGTTGAATCCATGCTTCCTTCAGTCCAGTCAAGGTAATAATCCCATCCCCTTAATGACCCATCCTATCAACTGACTGTCTGGCAGCCAATCCCCAGGCCTGCCCACTCTAGGGAATACAAGGCTCCATGGGAGTCTGGATGCCAGGAAGCAGGAGTCCTGGGACCACCACACTGTCAGCTCAGCACACAATAGGATTCTGGAAAGGTTGAGATCTTTAACATTGGCATAAGTAGGAGCCCAGAAAAGAGAGAGGATGGATCCTATGTCCGCTGATCTTAATCAAGGAGCAAAAGAAAGAGAACACGCAGACAAGCCAGGGATGGTCTGAGCATCACAAAGTGAGTGGGAGGGGCTGCAGAGATGGCGCAGGGGTTAAGAGCCCCAACTGCTCTTGCAGAGGACCTGGGTTCGATTCCCAGTATCCACAAGGTGGCTAACAACCTTCTGTAACTACAGTTTCAGGGGAATTCAGCACCCCCTTCTGACCTCCTCAGGTACTGCATGACACAGGTGCACTTATATACATGCAGGCAATACACTCATACACATAAAATAAATATAATAAATAAAATACTAAGAAAAAGTGAGCAGGAGGCTTCTGTGGGTGGTGGCTTGAGAGCTTGGAGCCAGTGTTTACAAATGCCTTGCAGGTGAGAGGTCAAGGGTAATCTGTCAGTGGGAAGGATTGAATCTTGGGGCCAGGAGGAGTCTCTTCCTATAGGAGGGAAGAGTCATCAACAACACACGCTCAGCACCAGGCCTGCTCTAAGCTCTGGTTCTCACACATTCCTGGCTCCATCTTTGTGACCAAGTATCCTGTTTGGCAAACAAACAAACTTCTAGTGTTGCGGGACTGTGTGCTCCTAACTGCTAACCCTCTCTTCCACAATTCAGCAACAAGCACACTGCACAGCACGCTGACGGCTCAGGACAGGGTGTTTTCATTCTACAGCTCAGCGTCTTCCTTTCTCCTCTAACAAGTCACTGGACCAGAAGGACAGTGGGGTTCCTTGTTTGCTGGTGGCCCCGTGGTCCTGTGGCTCTGTACTGGAGCAGGTGAATTCAAGAATAAGACCAGCCAGTTTCAGCAACGCAGAGAAACAGTTCCCTGTCTTTAGTTGGGGTAGAGGGAGTCACTGTTTGTGAGGCTGTACCAGTTGCATATTGGTGGTTTTTCATGGCTTGGCGGTGATGCTCTTGCCTTGTATATTTTAAAGTGTCCATCCAGCCTGGGCTCATTTTTGGAATTTCTGGACCGAGCGTCACAGGTTCTGCCTCTGGTCAAGAGTGTCTAGATTTCTCTGGTTTCGTATTGAATGTGCTCCGGAGAACCCACTGCTTCCTGTTCCTGAGGTACACACCACTCTTGCTTCAACTCAGTACCTGTCTTGAGTTCCTTACTCTGTGCTGATGCTCAGCTGACAGACAGATGTCAGCATGAATATGCTGTTTGATTAACTACACTGAAAGGGACAGTCTTTATGACCAAAGTCCCACCAGACTCTGGTAAGTCCCACAGGCTTTGCTCCAAAACCCCAAAGGACTCAGCTCCGGAGGGAGGCTGGAGGGCTGGGTGGCTAACCTGCTGCTGGGCTGCACTTTGCCTATGGGCTGGGCCACTTAGGCCCCACTGAGGGGCTGTTGGGGCCGTGGAGAACCTGAGCCCAAGACTGGCCCCAGCTGGGTGTGACTTGTGCGACTCTTCCCTAAGCTGGATCCAGGTGGCTGCAGCTCACCTGCTATCCTAGAGGTTAATACACGTGTGACAGGTTCCAGGGAAGATTAAAGAGCTACACAACTGTCTGCAGTGGATGGAGGGGTGGGAGGGGTCTCCTCTCATAGGACCTTGTGCTGGGTGCTCCTTGGGAGTAGGGGCTTTGTCTCCTTGTGAGATGAGGTCCTATTACGAGGGCTAAAAAGGAACGGGCAGAAATTCGGTGTTTAAGTTGGAAGGGGGTGGGAACAGCCCTGGTGTTACCTTACGTTCACCCAGAGCATTAAAATAAAAGCAGAGCCTATACCCCACCCGATAGTAACTTTGCTGCACAGCTGCCCACGTGGCTGTAATAGGTAGCTAACATCAGCACCATTGACAGCACACACTCAGCACAAGGCCTGCAGATAAGCTTCCACAAGGACTGCTTTGCACTGCTTTAACGACTCCCTAGCTGCACGTTTTTAATTCCTTCACTAGCAGATATTGATTTATCCTATTTTTTTTTTTGAACAAACTGGAGTCTGCAGGCACAGTGGTGAAGGGGTTTCAAACTTTCACTCTGTGCGTAGCTTCTGGATGGAGAATGGAAGTTGGACGTGTGTGACCCCTCACAGGTAAGGTCTGTTTGTGATGCAAGGGGAGAGCACTTGGCCAGAGGCCTCTGTGCTGGATTCTCGTCACTCCTCTTCCCCAGGAGCCCTGGGTTCCTGAGGGTGCTGTTAGCAGGGGGGCTGTGACCCAGGGAAGATGTGTTCCTTACTTTTCTGTTGCTGTGATAGAAACACTGACCAAAGCAACTTGTAGAAGAAAGGATTTATTTGAACTTACGGTTCCAGAGCGATTACAGTCCGTCATGGGGGGGAGGCATGGTGGCAGAGGCGGCTGGAGCAGGAGCAGAAGCTGAGCTCTCACATCTTCAAGCAGGCACAGGAAGCAAGTGAGAGGGACTCGAGATCTGGAAAGGCTTAAGAACTCTATAAGCCCCAAGTAACGTGCTTCTACTGAAGTGAAACCTGAAATTGGTACCAGAGAGTTGGGCACTGCTGTGACAGACCTGACATTGGAGGACTCTGGACACGTTTGGAACTTTGGGCTGGAAAAGCCATTGCGTGCTCAGAGTTTGTTGCAGTGGAGCTTGGAACGGTTACGCTGAAAGAGTTGTAGATGATGGAGACCTGGCTTGTGAAGCTTCAAAGGGAAGCGGAGACTATCAGGGCTGTTCGTGTGAGATTTTGCAGCCAAATGCTCTACCACTGAGCTATATATAACCCCACGCCATTGTGTGATATTTTGAATTGGGAATCTGTGGGTTCTGGTTGGCTGGGGCTGAAGAATCAGTTGTGATTAAGAAGAGACTGGAACCTGAAGTAAAACCTTTGCTTTACTGGGACAATTGATGCTGGTTAGCTGGGGCTGAAAAGTTAGTTGTAAGTAACAAGTGACCAGCATCACTGAGGTGAAGTCTTCTGGGAGATATTTCCTCAGGGTTAGCACACAGAGGGGACCCGCACCTCTATTTCAAGCTGGAAGCAGGACTTGGTAATGTGTAAGAGTCTCTTGCATTGTTCTGGTGTTGAAAGTGTGAAGGGGTCACAGAGAGCAGCTGAGGCTTGGCACTCTGAGAGGCCAGGAAAGGCCATAGGTGAAGGTGCAGCCTCAGTTCCAGTGGAGACCCCAGCTTTTTGGAGATGTGAGGACCATGGGACGACCACCAAGGACAGCAATAGGTGTGGAATGGAGCTGGCCTGGGTTTTTGACATGAGCTGTGAGTGCTGTGGATGGCAGAGTCAGAGAAGTGGAGCTGCCAGAACCCTTTGGAGTCCAAAAGATCATGAGTGAATCCCAGATGTCCAGCCTTGAGCTACTTTGCTGAATTTAGGTTTTGCTTAGGTGTGCCTGATTCTTCCCTTTGAAATAAGACAGTACTGGTTTTGGCTTTTACAGGAGCCTAGAGTTAAGAGACTTTTAAAAGAGACTGGGAACTTTTAAGTTTTTGGATTTTAAGGACTGTGGGGCTTTTAAAGTTGTACTGTCTTATGTTGTGATATTAATGTTAGCATCGTGTCTTGGGGACAAGAATTGGAAAGGTTGTGGTTTAATAGTGATGTGTTTGTGTGTCGAGTCAACAATGGGTCAATTGTGCTGGACAGCTTTAATGTCAACTTGACACACCTGGGTTGAGGGAGCCTCAATCGGGGAATTTCCTCTATTGGACTGGCCTGTGGCTATGTCTGTGAGGCCTCGTCTTGATGAGTGATGTGGGAGGACCCAGCCCACTGTGGGTGGTACCACCCCTGGGCAGGTGGCCTATGTTGTATAAGAAAGTAGGTTGAGCAGGATCCAGAGGAGCAAGCCAGTAAGCAGTGTTCCTCCGTGGCCTGTGCTCCAGCTCCTGCCTCCAGGTTCCTGCCCCAAGTTCCTACCTTGGGCTCCTGATGAACTGTGACCTGGGAGATGTAAGCTGAATAAACTCTTTCCTCCCCAAGTTGGTATTGGTCAGAGCGTTTTGTCACAGCAATGGAGAGACAAACTAGACCAGAAGAGGATAGTTTTTTTGATGGAAGACCTCTTAGAGGTCAAACCCAGCTTCTCCCACCTAATAATCTACCATGGCAGGCAGGCGCTCTTATCCATAAAACCTAGGAACAATCTTTCCCTCAGTGCTGCTGGTGGGCTGAGCTGAGTGTTTAGAGCGCCCACTCTGATAGTATTTCTCTCAAAGGCAGCATCTAATCACAGCGTGAACCAGGCCCGTGCTGATTTAGGAGCTCATTCATCGGTTGCTATTTTCACGTTTGTATCTGCTACCTGGCCTTTTAGCAATGCTGTGTGACAAATATCCCAGCATGTAACGGTTTGCATGAACTGCTTTCCACTGCTTTCACATGAGCTCTTGGTTGGTCGACAGCTCTGCTGTCTTGATGGCGTTGGTCTGTATCTTCCCTCAGCTGCGAGTAGCTGGGAGTCACAGCTCTGGAAGTTTCTGCCGATCATGATGGATACAGGGGGACAGATGCAGACATTTTCGTATTTCATATTATAGAGACACATTTTGTTAAAAATATTTTATTTAGTATTTTATTACTTTTTATTTTATGTGTACGCATGTATTGCCTGCATGTAGGTGAGTGCACCTGTGTCATGCCATGCCTGCAGAAGACAGAAGAGACTGTTGGATCCTCTGGAACTGGAGTTATGGACATTGTTAGCTACCATGTGGGTGCTGGAACTTGAACCCGGGTCTTCTGTAAGAACAGTGTTCTTATCCACTGAGCCATCTTTCCAGCCTGATAGAGACATGTTTTATATTCCATGCTGGTTAAAGGAATCAGAACATGTATGTTATGCACACCTTAGCACATACACACTGCTAATGGCTGTGTGTTCTGAATTACTTCCTCCCAGCCCAGGTGCCTCTGGAGGAGTACAGGGTAATACAGTTAGACCATAACTAGACTCAGCGTTTTAAGAAGTGCCCTAGCCCAGATGTCTAGCGATGAGGGAAGAGTGTGAGGTATGATCAAGACAAGGCACAGATGTCAGAAACATGACTGAGCATCTGACCAGAGGGTTGAGACTGAGCTTAGGAATGATTGACTTTGCCCCATCCTGCCTTCTCCGGACTGGTGGCTGGAGGTGAGACGGAGGGTGGGTTTTCTTTCCCCTCCAGATCATTGGCTCTCTGAATATTCAGCTCCTGTCTCTTCATGGGTGTCGTGGTCATGGGCATTATGGGCTCTGGATTTCTGATTAAGTCTTCATGTTCGTTTCTGACAGGCTTCCCTGAGTGTCTCCTCATGATGGTCAGAGAGCGGTGGAGAAAGGCCGGACTTTCCAGGTCTCTGCTTGGGCCCCATACATTAGCGAAAGCATGTCCCCCGGCTTAAGCTGGAAACAGGGAGAAAACCCTGAACCCTGAGATGGGGTGGGGGAGTGTAGGAGGGAAGGGGACCCTTAGTCCGCTATCAGCTGTGGGTGTAGACGCTCCTCCAGGCTGGTCACAGGAGGGCTCTGCTGTGGAAGCTTTGTGAATCTCAATGTCGTTTCTCCTTATTCTGATCTGAGGTGTTGTCTGATTTGGTGACGGTGAAGTGAGGTACCACAAAGATGGGTTGAAGATGATTACCTGAAGATGGGTACATGGCACATGTCCATAATCCCGGCCCTCAGGAAGCTGAAGTGGGGGTCATGAGTTCAGGGCCCACCGGGGGCGCAGATCCTCAAACCGTAACAATCTACACAGGCACTGGAGGAGTTAGGAGCAGAGACTGGACCCTGGCTGTGGGCTGAAGTGACAAGAGTGCATTTGAATAATGGCGGGCCTTGCCTTCCGCAAGGTCTTTTTCTGGACTTTTAGAACGTGCCTGTTGGACATATGTATTAGTCACTTTTCCGTTGCTGTGATAGAAACACTGACCCAAACAATTTATAGAAGGAAGAGTTTATTTGAGCTTACGGTTCCAGGGGAATTACAGTCCGTCATGGCAGGGAGGTGTGGTGGCTGGAGGTGGCTGGAGCAGGAGCAGCAGAAGTTAAGCTCTCACATCATCACATAGGCACAGGGAGCAAGAGAGCAACTGGAGATCTGGCATAAAGGTTTAAAAACTCTCTAAGTCCACCCCAGTGATGTGCTTCCTCCAGGATGGCCACACCTTCTAAGACCTCCCAAAACAGTACCATCGTCTGGGGACAAAATGTCCAAACACTTGGAGCCTATGGGTGACATTTTCATTCAAACCACCACATTTCACCCCCTGGCCCCCATAGGGTCATGATCATATAAAATTCAAAATGCATTTAGTCCAACTTTAAAAGTCACCATAGTCATTATCACTCTCAATACTATTCAAATGTTCACAGTCTACAGGTAACTATCTTAACTATAAGCCTCTATAAAATCAAAAGACAAATTACATACTCCCAACATTCAGTGGAACCAAATACAGCATCCCAAAAGGCAGGAATGGAGGCACAGTAAGGAAATACCAGACCAAAACAAGACCGAAAACCAGCAGGGCAAACACCAAATCCAGTAGCTCCACGTCCAACATCTGGGACTTTACTTCCAAAGGGCTTCGATGGCTCAGCCACTCTAGCTTTGCTGCGTGCAACAGACATACATCTGTGGTTTTCTCAGTAGTGAGCATTTAAATAATTGAGTGTGTGTGTGGTTCCAAGACTACCCTGTGTGAACTAATCAGTGCCTGTCAGTGCTGTGTTCGGGGGAAAACATGAGTAAAAATGGTCATACGTGATCGATTCTGCCCACTGCCAAGTTCTTAACTGCCCCATTTCCCTCACCTCAGAGCAGGAACAATGAATCTATGTGGGCGGTCCATCTCTCCCCAGCAATGTCAAGGCAGAAGACTGGGCAATGCTGATCCTTATTAACAGAAAAAAGTCAGGTTGGGTAGATGACTTGGCTGAACCCAAATTGGGCATCCTGTTAAACAATGGCTCAGTCTCCTCTCTCTCTCTCTCTCTCTCTCTCTCTCTCTCTCACACACACACACACACACACACACACACACATGAGTGGAGAAAGGGGACTTGTGATGCAGGTTTCAGTGGGAGAAAGTAAGGAAATGAGATTATAATTGGGGTGAAAATGACCAAAATTCATTATCTACACGTATGCAATTGTCAAAGCATCAAAACAATTAATAAGAAAGAGAGGAACAAACCCAACAGAAACCACAGTGAGATGTGCACCTGTAATCTCGGCACCAGGAAGGTAGAGACAGGAGATGCCTTGGGGCTCACTGGCTGTCAGCATGGCCTATGTGGCAAGCTTTGGGCCAGGGAGAGACTCTGTCTCTAAAATCAAGGTGGATGTCATCTGAGACATGACCATGGAAGTTGACCTCTGAGTTCCACATGCATGTACCCCTTCACATACATGCACCTGCACACACATGAATATATATATATATATATATATATACACACACACACACACATACCTACACACACATGGGGCGATAGAATCCAAAGAACAGTGTGAGAAGGAGAGAGATCCTCCTCAGAGCTGCCCTCTCAGGGGGTCCTAATTCAGGGTCACTTTAGGGACTATGAATTTGGTTTTACCCCTATACCAGTCCCACTGGTCGCTTTGGGGTGTGAACACTGTGTCGTTGCACAGGGGCACTGTTGAGGGGATCGTTGCCAGAGTCAGCCAGATTGGGGGCCGCTGTCTCCTCTTAGTTTCCACTCCGGGGATACCCTAACCAGTGTTTGCTTTCACTTAAAGGCAAGCCATTTTTACTGATGAAATCAAATTTCCTTTTCATATGCCAAAATTGTTTTATGAGATTAAACATTTAAATAAAAATTTATAAACGCACCATAAAATGCTGATGGGGTGATTAATTTATGTTTATTTTGCATGTTTTAAAGTCTGGGGGGATTGCTGTGTTGAGGCAAACCCAATTACAGTCTTGAATTCTGTGAGGAGTGGAGAGACTCTGGCCCCAGTCATCACTGAGCGGCAGCCACAGGGAAGTCACTCAGTCAGTGTCAGTCTCAAGAAAGAGGTTAGAAAGCCTGGTGTGGAGGGAGGGCTCAGGTGTACCAAGGGGCAGGGCTGGAGGAGGTCCTTTCTCCTGCGTGTTCTCCCCCCCCATCTCGTCTCTCTCTGCCCTCAGTCTCCAGGATTGCTGTGTTCTGCCCCCACCCACCTATGCCATCCTTGGGGGTGGCCTGACTGCCAAAGCCCAGAGGTTAGTAGCGAGGCTATGTCTGAGCCATTTTCTGCTGTTTCTGGTTTTGCTGTCTGGAGTTCATGGGAACCACCCTGGGCTTCAGAGTCACCATCTGTAAAATAGGCAGAGGGTTGGCCCACCAAAGTCACTGTGGATGCCTGGGAGACCCATATTGTGCCGCAAAGTGTCCAGAGGTCTGAGGCCCGCGCTGGCTCCCATGCCTGGTGCTGGCCACAGGGATTCTGCCAGGGCTTTCCTTTCTGGCTTTCAGATACGGTGTGTTGTTCACCCGGATAAAAGACAACGGGGTCTAGTTTCTCCTTGACAGTGGCTGAGATCACACTGCTAGACAAACAGTTAAGGAGAAAATCCACTCACAGTAATGCCAGCTTTTGAACTCCTGTATTAAATTTGTGTGTATGTGCATGTGTGTTTGGGTGCATGTGCACACATATGCACAGATGGACAGGTGAAATGTGTGTACATGTCTATGTGGAGCCCAGAAGTTGATGCCAGGTGTCTTCCTGACTATCTCTCCACCTTATTTTTGAGGCAGGGTCTCCGTGAACCTCGAGCTCACCAATTAGGCCAGACCAGCTGGGCAGCGAACCCCAGGAACCACCATCTCCACTTTTCCAGGACAGAAATCCGGGTGTGCACCGCCATGCCTGGCTCACTTTTACATGAATGCTGAGGATCAGAACTCAGGTTGCCGTGCTTGTGTGATGTCTCCCAGCCCTTAGCATCTGGACTCTTAAATGCAACTTCCATAGCCCAGAACTGGCCGCACTGGCAGCTCCTTTCCGTTTAGATACCCCCTCTACAGTGCATGTATATGTGGGTCTGTGTATGTGTGCATTTATGCGTGTGTGTGACTGTATGTGTGTATGTGTGTGTTCGTATGGTATCTGTATGTGTCTGTACATGTGTGGGTGTCTGTCTATGTATATGTGTGTCTGTGGGTCTGTGTGCATTTGTGTATGCATGTGTGCAGTGTATGTGTGTGGGAGCACCTGTGTGTCTGTGCACACATGTGTGGTGTATGTGTTTGTGTGTATGTGCGGTGTGTGTGTGTGCTTGTGTGCGTGTACACAAATGCTGGGACACTGAGGTGCCACACAGGCTCATGTTTCATACTCTTGGCTCCTCGTGTGCCGCTTGGAAGCCTCTCGGCCCCCTCCTGTGCCTCCTGTGGAGTGCAGGCAGCAGGGGTGTCTGGTGTGTCAGGAGCAGAGGAAAGATGCAGATCTGGCTCTTGCAGTTCTAATCCTGCCATTGACATCGCCTTGGTTGCTATGGTGATGATTATATTATCTGAGGATTATCGTTTCCTGTGAAGAATGAGTGTGAATACCAGGCTAACCCTGAGGAAACAGAGGCCCCTGCTCGTAAACAATCATGCTAAAAAATTAAAACATGGGAAGACATGCATCCGCCCACAAGTGTTTGAATCAACTGATCATTCCTGCCACAGAAAATGTTTTTCAGGTTTTTAAGTTCAAAGCTTATTTTAGGAAAAAAATAAAGCCGTCATAACAAAGGAGCAAAAAAGAGGGACTTAATGAGAAGCGTGACAGGCAGCTGTGGCAGAGACAGAAGCTAAAATACAGCAGGCAATGGCAAATATTAATGGCATTTAATGGCGAGATTACCTTGAAAAGAGCACAGCCAGGGGAGCAAACATGTTGCAGTTATTTTATTACAAGGAAGGAACCCACCAGCTATCAGCTGTAAGGAAAGAAAACACCCCTGAGAGCTAATTTGCTAGAAGGGGGATTTCCATGGAAGCGGACTTGAAGGTGCTGTTTATCAGCAGATGGACCCGTGCTGGACTGTCACCAGTGGACAATCCAGCTGCAGTTTCTTAGTAGAAAGAAACAAAAACCTTTCAATAGCTACAAGGAGTTGAGAATTAAGTACCTTTGTGGAGCTCCCGACCGTCTTATACTCTGACCCCTTTATGTTATGGAGAGGTATCTTGAGTACTGGTGCCACATAACGTACGGCCTCTGCTTCAGATTTTCTGTTATGCTCTGTCTCTAGATCGGAGAACATTCCATTCAGGCCATTTTAATGTATAGACAATAACTGATGACCAGCTAAGCTGACAGCCATCTATACTGCGAGCAACACATCAGCGATGCTGTGTAACAAACCTTCCCCATGATCTCATGGGACCCAAGCAATGAGTGACTATTTCCCATCATGATCCAGGAGGTGAGCTGTGGGATGCTTTGTCAAGGTGAGGATGGACTCAGCTCCCTCTCTTGGATCTAAGCCCCAAACTGTAGCCTGGTTGAGATATGCTGTGGGTGTTTCTCTTCATCTGTGATCTAGTGGCTACCCAGAGCCTGGTGTTTGGTGGCTATGATAAAAGCCCAGCTAGCCATAGGGAGTCTCTGCACCCCAGGAGGCTTAGCACTGTGCTCTCAGCTGCCCCGTGTGGCCATCTGTCATGGAAGCCATTAGCTGTTCTTGCAGGGAATCATGCAGGCCGTGGGTCTCTCCTGGGAGCTGACTACCTGCCCATGCCTTGGGTAGAGTTTATGCCCTTCATCCACACACCAGGAGTGCAGGCAGACCCCGACACGGAGCCTTCAGTTCGGACCACTCCACACATTCAAGGGAAAGGAGGGTCAACATTACTGCACACGGCCACAGGTCGATGTGAGCCAGGAGCAAACAGACACTCCACAGTCATTGCCGACAAGCACCAGGTGGCCACACGGAGACGTGAAACAACACAGGTCACCTTCAGCTGTCAGGAGTGGTTAACAAACACACGGGCTGTGCATGGCAGGGGAGAGGGACACGGCGTGAGGGTCAGGCAGGTGGGCTGTCTTGGGAAGAGTAAAGAACCTCAGCAGTGAGCAGAGTTTGAGCCAAAGCACAGAGGAGGTGGCAGCCATGTGGTATCAGGAAAAGTGCTCCGGACAGAGAAGCTCACGGGTGCCAGGGCACATTAGCCAGCTGGCACACTGGGAAACCAGCAACAGAACTGCTCACACAAATGCTCTGACTTTGACAAAAATCAGACATACATCTAAAGCAAACACTGGCATACACGGTCCTCTTGGGCAACCCTTGGGTGGGAGTCACTTGCCAGGATGTACCAGACGCAACTGGATACTGCCCATCAACACAGAGTGAGGCTTGCTCTCCCTGGTGGCCCTCCCTCCCTCCCCCCACCT
>NW_008346900.1:539484-560120 GCF_000622305.1 Nannospalax galili | reverse complement strand
TCCTCTCCCCTCTTTTCCTTTCTTTTGAACCAAGAACTTCTTTTTAAAGACCCTAGGAGAATCACCCTGTTCCCAGTTCTGTCCGCAGGGGCTGAGCTGAGAGGGACTGTCTTCACACAGCTGGGCCATGCACACCTGTACATAGGGAGCCCATGTCCCCTGACCTCTACTGTATGCAGACTTTCTCCCTCTTGAGTCACTGAGGGCTGAGTGGCCACTCCAGGAGACTGCACTTCTTCAGGTGCCCTGGATTGGCAGTTGTGTGCACAGAGAGTCTGGTCTTCATAAACGTCTGTCCTGAGCACTGGTCTTTGTCATGAGAGGGAAAACCATGGAATGCTCTTCTTGCATCACTGGGCCTGAGTGCAAGTCCTGAAGAAAGGTAGCTGTGCTTTAGGAAACCAGAGCTGGCACCTGGCCGGCCACTTGTGTCCCCAGCTCAGAGCTAGGTTGATGTGTGTGATGATGCCATTGAGTCCAGCCACTGACAGGCAAGGACTGTCCCTCCTCCACATTGCAGCGGAGGAAACCAAAGCTTGGAGGTGCCTCACGACCTGCCGAGATTCAGAAGCCCGTCAGAAGACTTGATTCCCCACCCCCACTGCTCCGCTGAGGGTGCAGGTATCTGTGTCCCTTGCACTCCTGCTTCTCCTGTGACTCTGTTTAAACAGCAGGTGCACCAAATAGTACTGAAAGAATGGTCTTGAGGAGGTGCTGCTGGATACCCCTAGTTTGTTTCAGGGGCATAGTCCTAGGATGCAGGAGGATGCTAACCCCCAAGAGATAGGACTAGAGTTAACTTCAAAGGATGCATCATCAGAATGCAGTATCCAAGAACAAACATTTGGGAATTTCAAATGCTGTGGAACTCTGACCCCTCTTTTTCTTCTGTCCCCCACAGACAGGGTTCTGAGTGTTCAGTTTGATTTCCTAAGTTTCCTTCAGGGCCTAGCAACGCCATCCCATAACCCCATTAAAATGCTAGGATCATGCAACACACTACATTGCTTTCCTTTGCTCAAGCTAAGCGGGGTCAGCCTCCCTCTACCCGTCTTTGTCTGCTGCAAAGATGTAAAGAAGCCAGGATCTGAGCTGCGGCCCGTGTAGGGCGTCACTGTAGCTGGAACTCCTGGGGAAGGGGTTTGGCCGGAGCTCCTTGTCTACTCTGAGGACTGAAGCTGTGGAAAGTTCCAGGACTGACTGACTGCCACGTTGCCTGGAAACCCACTCCTCGAGGTCTCTTCAGGTACAACATAAAGTCCTTGTGTTCATCATCTAATTGACTGTAATTAATTGAGGAAAAGAAAAAATAAAGCAGGCCCAGAAGAGGAAGAAATCACGAGGGAAATGAAGATGGATTGTTGAATTGTGCGCTACGACTGCTGATGGGAATATCATATTTTCCTGCTCCAATAACCTTGGTTAATACGCAGCGATCAATCATGCCACGGAGGGTGTTTTTAGCTCGCCAGCTTATCGATATGAGGTGGTTTAATGTGGAGGGTCCTGACGTATTTCCAATACAAAACAGAAGGCGATGGCCAGTTCCTAACCCCCCAAATGCCCACCATTGCAATGGCAGATCAATAAGTGTCAGAACACCTGACTCTTCTGGAAACCACAGTTGGGTGACAGTGCTTGAGGTGTATGAGCTGGTCTTCCTGAACCCAGGACTGTTCTGCAAACAAATACCTCATTGATCAAGCGTATTTTATTTTCAATATTCATGGATTAGCCACACTTTCAAAACACACCATTACTATGCGCATATCAAATGAGCCCTTTGCCAGAATCCGAGAAGTCTGTTTGCTCTGATCAGCCATGAGATGATGGAGGAATGTTATGTGCATCCAGTCCCTGGTGGAGGGCCAAGGCTAGCCCACCCCATACCTAGCCTTGGTCCTCTCTCAGGTCAGCCCCACTCCACCCAACTGGGGGAGCCCAGTCCTAGTTGAGGGTCTCTGTACTGTGTCCTTGATCTGGTCAGGTCCTTCCAGGTGGAAGGCAGGTAGAGACAGATAGTAAGAGGTCTCCTGAGGCGTCTGCCACCCTCCCTTGTGCCAGGACGCCATCATTGCTGGCAGTGCCTTGGGGTTTGGGGTGGGGAGGGGTGTGCAGTTTCTGTCCCTGGCAGATAGTCTTGTCAGTGCAGAATCATCCTTGAAGAACTTTCTCCTCTGCAGGGGCTTCACCTGTCAACGGCCTTAAACCTTCTTAGGAATGAGCACTTGTTCTGGGAACAGGCCTGGGCAATGGGGACTCTGGGGAGCTGGAAGGGCCTGCATGGAGCATGGCTGAGACCACAGTACGGCTCAGGGTATGGGTGCAGCCCTCCCGACGTCTGCTTCCCACGGGTCCTCCTGGGTCTGACTGCGTCTAGATGGGAGGCCCTCACTGAGCCACTGTTCTCTGATGACCGCCCCATCCACTCCTCAGGGCCATAGTCAGCTGCAGTCAGTCTTTTGTGATGGATGAACAGTTGTCTGACAGAATTTTTCAGCCCAACCTAATGGTGCAGAATGGCCACCAGGTGAACTGATGCTGCTTGGAGACAGGTATCCGGATAGATGGTGAGAATCTTTGCCTCTGACAGACAGAATGCCTCCACCACCTACCCCGACTCTCCCTGCACCCCTAGTCCCAGGACCCTTCCTCCAGGAAGCCCCTCAACGTGTGGATGATGCCGTTGCTAACATCTTACCTTCCCCAACCTGGAAGCCACTGTGATTACGGCCTGGCGTCTGGGGTCTCACATGGTGGCCTCGTCCTTGGCTGTGAGAAATGTGCACACTTCCTGCATCTTTTTCTCTGGGAAGGGCCTGTTCACAGAACTGAGATTTATTTCCAAAATCTCAGATGAAAACATTAGGGGAACTCGTTTCTTCAGGAGGTGTTCCAATCAATGCATGAGCATTTTATTTCAGAGAAATGTGTTTTTCCTTTTTGATCTGCCATTAAAATACATCCCTCCTGCACCCGGAATCATTTCTGACAATCCTCTGGATTAAGTTCCCTTCAGCGATGCACACAGATACTGGGCCAACATGGAGATCACGACGGCTGCACACAGATACCATCTTCTCCAGTTGGTGGTGGGTGCTGGTATGTGGACCCAGGAGTACATATGGGCTGTGCACATGTGTATGTGGTGATGTATGTGTGTGTGTGTGAGCCATGTGTGCGTATGTGAACTTTGTGTGTGTGCGCGCACGCCGGCAGGTGGCAGTGAAGTTGGCATGTGTGAAACACAGAAGCTATTGCATTTGTGTCTCCAGGACACATCTGAGAACTCTCAGACCCGCTTCTCCCTCTGAAGTCCCAGCCCCCTCTGCTCTCCTGATGACAAGAATGATGGTTTCCCCCCAGGCCACCTGACTCGGCATCCTGGCATAGCCATGGTTTGTGAGGTAAAGCAAAGGCTTAAGTGTCCTGTCCCTTCTTCTTCAAGAGCAACAGGCTGCTCAGGCTGCTGTAGTTCCGACAGAAGTAAGGGAGAACTGTGGAGACGTCGGTGACCGACCTGGGCAAAGGCCACACTGTATGGGAAGGAGGCTTCGCCTGGAGTGGCCTGGTTTGTGCAGGTCCTGGTTGGGACAAAGGTAGCCTCTCTCAGAAGGGCTTGGAAGTGTGGAAAGGCTGAGGACTCCCCTGAAAGGCTGGGTATCTTGTGATGGCCCCTGGATTGCCAGGTCCCTTCCCTCATGCTCCCCCCAACACCCTGTCCCTCAGATGGACCCAGCCCTTGTCCCCTGGGACGCCTGAGTCCAGCAGGAGAGTTTCCCCAGTAAACCCAGGAGCCTGGAGCCTCAGCATGCAGTGCTGACTCGCCCAGAGCCCCTTTCAGGTGTCTGTGCCCCAGGGTGCCCTCCTGCACCCCTCAGCTCTGTGTGGGAGATGGGCTTCCCTCACGGCCAGGCTCTCTCCCAACTTTTTCCCTTTGACCCCAGGCTGGCGCACCCACCCACGTGTTATCTCGCAGGCTGCGGCTGAGCCCCACCTGCCTGCTTCTCTTTCATGGAGCTTGTGGGTCTCCCCCAGGGCCAAAAGGGCCAATTTCTATTACCCCGCCTCCCCCCATCCAAAGTCTACGGTTGAGATTAGTTCATTCACTTTCCTGAAGTGAGGAAGCAGATGCAATCAGTTTTATTATTTTTTTAATTGCTTTTCCCCACGTGTAGGCGTCAGCTCTGACACCAAGATACCTCAGCAGAAAAAAATTAAACAAACCCCCCAAACCCAGAAAACAAAAGCCCTGGACTTCCTCCACAGCAGCCTTCCACAGTGGCCACAGGGGTTAGTCTTCCTGTCACCATGGCAACCTGACCCCTTGTTCTATAACCAGTGGCCATGTATGTCAGTGGCAGGGGAGAACCAGCTCACATTGGGGCTCTTTGCTTCCAGCCATCTTTGACAAACCCGCCTTCTCCTGGGGTCTGTTATGTCACCCCGCTTAGAAAGGCACTAGAAATTTCCAGAAGAATTCTGAAGCACCCTTTCAACCAAAGCAGCGGTTATCACAGGTCCATGGGTGCAGTCTTAGGGTAAGGTGAACAGGAGAGTTGGAGAAACCCCAGCAATGTGGTGGGGAGGAGACTGTTCCAGGAAGCAGGGATGTTAGACTTCCATCAGAGCTGGGAGGAGGCCAGCGACCCTGGAGGACGTGGGACAGACGCTTCTCTGGAGATGGTGGACAGAAAGTCACAAGACAGGGTCATGGTGCTCAGTGTCCTGGCCGGCATCTCCCTCTCTCTCCTCTCTCCTCTCTCTCTCATACACACCATAGCAGGGACTCCTGTGAGAGGGGTCAAACGGAGAACAGCAGAGACACTTATCTATTGCAGAGGGAAAGCAAAAGAAGTTACGGACAACTGCTGTGCTTGCCTCAGAAAACAGAAAGGACGCTCCTACAAAGCCTGTGCAGGAGTGTGTGTACCAATATCATTCCTTGCCACCCCTAACATCCCTTCAGTGGATGACTGGATAAGCCGACCGTGGTATGTCCATTCAGTGGAACTCTACGCAGCAAGAGCAAGGGTCGTGTTACCCTTGAATGAATCTCAGATGTACTGCAGTAAATGGAAGGAGCAAGGCACAAAAGGCACCTAGTCTGTACCCCACTCAGGTGAGGTTCTTGGAGAGGCACTGCTGTTGAAGGAAGGGATTGATGGTGCTGTGTGAGATGGGTGAACAAGGCACGGGGCTGCTCTAATGCCAACTGTGGGTCGGAATACGACACAGAGCGTGTGCAGAGGACATGGACCTGTACAGACCAAGGGTGTGCTCTTTAAAACTGGAGGGCAGAGAGGAAAGACTGCTTTGCCTGCATGGACTCCCAAGCCTTCCCACCAAGCTGGTCTGTGCCTCCTCCAGGGCCTGATCCTGCTGACTCTGTCACTGTTGAGACGTTCACAGTTGTAGCCCCGAGGTTCAAGAACAGCATGAACTGAGCAGACAGCCGTGCTCACAGGTCCCAGGGTGAGTCTGTCAGATAAACCCTCTAGCATAAAGGGTCCAGGATAAAGAACTCAGGCTGAGGGAGACATGAGCTGGACGGACTCCACGGTACACAGGACAGTACTCGTTCCTTCACACCCCTCCCCCTCTCGAGTCCCATTGCCCCAGAAAACTCCAAAGTCCTCCAGCTCTACTTTTGATTTAATTAAAACCACCAAGGTCGTTCACTGACTTCTACCTAGTTCTCGGAGCTGTTCAATTTTTATGGAATCCCATTAAAGTTCACTGCAGATATGTTAAAACCTTTAAATGCTTTACGGAAAGTTTTAAACGACCTTATATGACTTTTCCCAAGAAGGACAAGGGCACTGGACATTTTCTATATCAAATCAGCTTGAACGTAGGCTGAACGCAAGACCACTGTCCCAGCAGCGGAGACCTCTGTGGGGTAGGTACTCAAGAAGTGAGTCTTTATACCCAACACCCGAACGTACCGCTTGTGACTTTTCCAGGGGAGATAGGAAGATAGGAGCAAATGTCTCTTCACCCCAGATGGGGCACAAACAAGAGGCCCAAGAAATGATTCCACCAAGTCTGGCTTAGTGAACCAGTGAGTTTACTGGGGTCATGTACAGGAGCGTGGGCGACTCAAAGACACCTGCATCACGGAAGGACCCACCCAGCACTTCTAACAATTCAGGAGAGCTGCATCCTCTAGCGTTCTGCACAGCCTGGAGGCGTTAGGCTGGTTGAAGTCTCCACACTCCAGCAACTGTTACTGCTTACGTAACCTTAGAGGAGAGCCCCATGAATCCTGCAAGTTTCAAGAGTTTCCTGAGCTTTCTAAGTTTTGTCTACGTCCTGAGCCTTAATGGCATGTAGAGGAAATAGCTCTAGATCATTCCCTGTAGGTGCACAGCTCAAGCTCAGCTCAGTGGCACTTATTGTGGACTTGGAGTCAGAGCTGTCCTGCACGACACCCATGGTGACCTGTGACCACTGAACACTCAACGCATGGCTGGTCTGCACTGGGGTGAACTCTGAGTGTGGAATTTAAAGTGTGTAAGTTTCTCATGGGAATTTGCATTGGTGTCATGCTGAAAAGAAGGCATTTGGGCTGTTGGGTTTAATGAAAGGCATCATTCAAATACTCGCCCTGTTTCTTCCTGCCCATACAACTTGGCCTCCAGGAAATACAAACTGTGTTGCTCTTCCATCGAGAGCAGGTCCCTGGGCTCCTGGCTTCCTTCTGCCTCTCTCCTCTGCAGCCCTGGGAAGGCGCTCTTCTTACAGGTGTGTGGAAGGCCGTCCCCATGGGAGGAACCAGAACTAGAAGACACTTCAGCCCCTCTGCTCTGCCTCCTTCTGGACAAGGTCGATGTGACTGTGAACTTCCTAAGCTTTGTTCTTAGGAAGAGCAAAGGAAAGGCTTGTGTCTGTCTGTAGCGTTGTTCTGTCGTAAGCCTGCAACCCGGGGGATGCCACGGGGCCTTAGGGGAGGAGGCGAAGCACTCAAGGCCTAGGGGTCAATCCAGACTGGATTTAGTCCTGTCTGTCCCCAAGCCTGTCTCAACGGAGCTTTCAGTACATGACATCCAGGGCTGCATTATTATATATTTTTAATATTTTATTACGTTTATTTTATGTGTATGAGTATATTGCCTGCATGTGTGTAAGTGCACCTGTGTCATGCAATGATCCGCAGAGGTCAGAAGAGGGCTTCGGATGCCCTGGAACTGGAGTTATGTATGGTTCACAGCCACCATGTGGGTGTTGGGACTCGAACCCGGGTCCTCTGCAAGAGCAGTCAGTGCTCTTAACCGCGGAGCCATCTCTCCAGCCCCATTAGAAAATATTTCATTTATCCCAGGGCTGCGTTATTAACCAGCCCAGTTTACACATGTTTCCTTCACTCCAGGGACCCCAAGGCCTCCTGGAATGCGGGAATCGGCCTTTCCTCTCCTTTCCACCTCCCTGCGGGCAGACCACAGCAGCCACGTAGTCCTCTCCAAGGCTGGTCTGTACCCTTTCTCCTTCTGTCTCTTCCAGATCACACCATCAGCCCCCCAGATCCTCAGGGGTTCCAGTCCACCTCCTAGCCCTCCCCTACCTAGATGCTAGGCAGGGGAGCTCTAGGGACGCACAGTAGCCTATCACTGTGCAGATGAGATGGAGCAGGTTCCAGGTGGTGTGCTGAGAGCTTCCTAGCCTGTCTGGCCTTTGCCTGGCTTCTCAGAGGGGATCTGGGTTGACCATCGGTGACCCCATTCAGTGACCGTCAGCCATGGCTTTGGGAGACAGTATGGGGAGACCTTGCCTCACTTTCTGCAGTGGAGGGGCCTGGTGGCTCCTTGACCCCCCATACCTGTCTGGTCGGAACAGGATACAGCAGGGCTGTCAGAGGATGATGAAAGCAGCACCCATGAGGAGCAGTCAGCAGAGTTGGGGGAAGGTTGGGGAGAGCACATTGTCTGGGTGTCGGGGGACAGGTGCAGGGGGGGTCTGAGGCCCTGAGGCCCTGGCTCCCAGCCCTGTGAGGTGCCCCTCTGTAGAGGTCATGTCTGGCCCTGGCTGGCCTGGCACCAGCTTACAGCCAAGAGGACTTTGTGTCCAGCCTGGCCCCTTGGGATTCACTGTCTTCCTCTGCACAGTGACAGGCTACTGTGTGTCCCTAGAACTCCCCTGCTGTGGGAGCTCAGGGTTTGCAGCAAGCTCCCTCTCCCTGGAGGCACTGCTCTACTGCCCCCAAGCAGGACACCTCATTTGTTTGCTGAGCCAGCAAACCACCTGCCCCCAGGTGCCTCAACTATTAGAGTGAGACAGCTCTCTGGCAGGTCCCAAGTGTCCAGGGAGTTCGATACCTTGGCTCACCAGGCAGAGGGCTACAGGTGAACTCCTGCTGAGGCGAACCTGCGTTGGAGGGCCTACAGGCATCCTCATTCCTCAGCTCTGCAGACACCCAGCAGTGTGTGGAGGCCAGGCAGCCACACCTAGCCTGTGCCATGGCAGGTTTAGTTCCAGCATCCCAGGGCTGCCCAGGGTTCTTTCCCGGGCTCTGAAAACGTGAGGGTGCATGGGGAGGCAGGTTCTCCACAGGTGACAGTTGAGCTGTTGCTCATTTTCTTCAAAGAACACTGCTATATTTTAGTTGACAGATAATGATGGCATGTGTTGATGGGGCACCCTGTGAGTCACTGTTTTGTGACTGTGCCTCATAGTTTTAGAAGTGTTAGTCTTTGATGACTGTCCCTGAGTCTGCACCTGTGCGAAGCCTCATGGCCGGGGAACAAGAGGACAGGAAGAAGGCAGAGTCTCACAGTTTCCTTCAAGCTCCCCCTGAAGCCTCTCACCAGGCTCTGCCTCCCAATAATGGCCAAGTTCTAATGCAGGGTCCTACGGTGGCAGCATCTCAATGTGATCTCATTGTTGTGTGTGGAGTGCTCAAATCAGGATAAACATATCGATTCTCGAACATTTCTCATCTCTTTACAGTGTGTTCTGCTTGTCTTCCTACTGCTTCGAAAAGCACCACGCACGGGCAGCGTGGGGAGGGAAGGGCTTATTTGGCTTACGTGCTACAGTCCATGACTGGGGGACGCCAAGGCGGTAACTCACACGGACAGGTGTGGTTCACTGGCTTGATGTCTCTGGTTTGCTCAACTACTTTCCCTGTACACCAGGCCCGCCTGCCTGAGGATGGCGCCGCCCACTGTGGGCTGGGCCCTCCCACACTAATCGGTAATCCAGAATTGGCCCACAGACATGTCACAGGCCACACTGCTGGGGACGCCTTGGGTGAGGTTCCCTCTTACTAGGTGTGTCTAGTTGACGGCCAAGATTAGTGACACACAATGAGAACAGTCATGAGCCTTTCTATCAGCTTTTTTGGAATAAACAACATTTTACCATTATCTGTAATCACTGGCTGTGCAGAGAGACACTAAAACCTGTCCCCCATGCTGGCGGTGTCTGAGCACCCCTGACCACCCTCTTCCCTCCCAGCCGCATTCCGCACTTAACTTCTGAGAAGCTGGCCACATCTGAGGCCCCAAGTGCTGTTGCTCTTCCTGCTTTGGGGTCTATGCAGGGTCTGAGGCAGCGTGTAGAACTTTCCAGAGTAAGGGCTGCTGCTGGGTACAGGGTTCAGATTCCAGCTGTTGGGCCCAACATATCAGTGGGATCCTGGACAAGGGAGGTTTGTAGTGAGGGTTCCTGTTCTGTGTGATGGTGATGGTAGTTAGACTCATCCTCCAAGGATGTGGACAGGGTAGATGGGACCCGGTATGCCCCATGAGCAGCCTGGAGGCTTCTGGGATCACACCATTGCCATCGGCACTTCAGAGCACACAGCAAGCTTCACGCTCCTGGAGCAGTGGTTCCTGAGGCAGGTTGGCTAACTTCCGGCTTGCTGTGCTTCAAGGCTGCGCTTTCCAAGCCCTCCTGGCACATCTGGTCCATCACACCATTTGTCTAGCTCAGGGGGTTGGAGGAGAGGCTGATGGGAGCTGTGATCACCTGGGGCCTCTGCTGACCTGACTCTAGTCCTGCTGTACAGCATGGCGGGCCTGGGAAATCCCTGTTGGGAAGGTCTCTCAGTGCTGGGACTGCCAGGCCAGGGTCCTTCACCTGTCGCTGCTGGCATCAGGAGCAGAAAACCCTTTACTTGGGGATACTCTGCACATATTTTACGGTGTTTAGCACTGGCTCTGACTTCACCCCAGTAGAAGCCAAGAGCACTCTGGAAGTTGTGACAATGCAGAGAGGTTGGGTGTTGCCACTTGTCCCCTGTGGTACCGGTGGCTGGGGAAGAAGCCCTGGTCTGGCTGGCTCAGTCCACCACTTTCACTCTCACAACAATCAGCAGTTGTCCTTGGATCCTGCACAGCCGCCCATACTTCGTAGAAGTGGGTCAGAACCCAGGCATTCCATTGTCCGGATCACAGGGTCTCTGAGTTTCAGCAACACCTTTAGTGGTCTGCCTCCCTCTGGCTGAATGTGTAGGAGACCTGGTCACTGGTCCTGCAAAGCAGAGTCGTACACATGCCCTGCTGGCTTCATGCAGGTTCAGAGGTGCTGGGCAAAGCCCCCATGTCCTTGTTCCCCAAAATGTCTGTCTTAAGTCCTTGTTGTGTGAGACACATCGTTCCATCCTCCTACAGTGACCCATGCGCACGAGGAGTTCACATCTGCGATTTGCACTTGGGTCAAAATGAGGATGGTCAAGGCAGGGCCTCGTCACTTCTGCTCATCCAGCAGCCTGGGACGAAGGGAGGAGGAGAATGGAGATGTCTGCTCCTCCATCACGGCCGCTCCTCCATCACAGCGGCTCCTCCATCACAGCCTCTGCAGTCCTGATCCCATCTGGATTTGCTTTTAATTCTGTTCCGTCTGGGGCCCAAAGTAAAACATTCTGTTTCCCTAGAAATAGCCAGTGCTTGGTTATACTGAAAAGGTCCATTTCGAACCATGTGGAAATTAAAATTCCATCAGTTACAACATAGATGCTCTCCTTAAATGTAAACACCCACATGCAATTTACTCTGTTTGGAAGTATGTACACAAAACTGATGCCAAACAGTATTAAATGATCATTAGTGACAGACCGCTGTGACTCAGCCTGCTGCCTCTCGGGCAAAAGATGCTACCGAACTGTCAAAATACGTGGCGCTGGCCTCAGAGTGCGCTCACTGTGCTTGGATCCCTTGATGGTGTGGATGTTATCCATGGTGTGAACGGCTGTGAATTGCAGCAAAAAGATGGAAGAGAGCCAGGGATGGGTTGTGCTGGCCTGTTTTTGTCAACTTGACACCAGTCTAGACACATCTGGGAAGAGGAATCCTTACCTGAGGAATTTCCTCCATCAGATTGGCCTGTGGTCATGTGCGTGGGTCATTTTCTTGATTACTAATTGATGTAGGAGGGTCCGGCATGCTGTTGGCGGTACCATCCCTGGGAAGGTGGACCTGGGCTGCATAATAAAGGCAGCTGAGTAGGCCAGAGGAGACAATGTTCCCCATGCCTCTGCTTCAGGTCCCACTCCTTCCATGGCTTCCTGTGGTGGTAGACTGTAATCTCTAAGCCAAGTAAACCCTTTTCTCTCCAAGTTACTGTTGGTCAGTGTTTTATCACAGCAACAGAGAAGCAAACTAGGGCAGTCCTGTGCCACCTGGATAGACTTGTTGGACTCACAGTCGCTGGTCCTCCAGAGCACAGTAGGAAGATTTGTGCACGTGATCCACTGGCCTCAGGCAGGATCAGGCCCGCTCCCCACCCTTCCCTTCTCCTTCTAAAATGGCTCTCAATCCTATGAACCCCAGACTGAGTCAGTTCTGCCTCCTGCTTTGTGGACACTGGTCACACTTGGAAATTCACTGGTCGCATAGTTACAGGTTTGATCATTCCTCTTCTATCCATATACCCAGTGTGACATCTGGTAGAGAAGGCATCACTGATCCACGCGTGCATCCACTCTTCTATCTACCAAACCATCAGTCTACATGTTGTTCCACTGACCTATCAATGCAGACATCCATCAACCAATTCTCCACCCATCCACTCATTCACTCCCTTATGTATCCACTCATGCAAGCATCGATCTATCTACCATCCTCCTGTTCATCAACTCACCTATCCATCCACCTACCCATGCATCTAAATATCTACCAATCCATCCACATATACACCCATATATGTTCATCCAAATATCTACCCAGCCAATCACTCATCCATCCATCCATTCATGCATCTATGCCTCATCCCATACAGTCATCAATCCATCTGCCTACCTACCACTTACCCATCCACTTATGTATCCATTCATCTATCCATTCTCCCATTTGTCTGACCATCCATCCATCCATCCATGCATCCATGCATCTTTCCATATGGTCATCAATCCGTCCACCTACTGACCCACCTACCCATCCATTCATCCATCTATACATCTACCCTCCTCATCTATTCATCCATCCATCCATCCATCCATCCACCCACCCATCCACCCATCCAACTACCCACTCATCCACCACCACCCTCCACCCCCAATCCCACCATCCATCCATCTATCCATGCATCCTTCCATATGGTCATCAATCCTTCCACCTACTGACCCACCTACCCATCCACCCATCCATCTACCCACTCATCCACCCACCCATTCATCCATCCATCCACCCACCCAGCCACTCAGCCACCCATCTACCCATCCATGCAACCATCTACCCATCCATCCATCCATCCCATTCATCCATCCATCTCCCCACCCACCCCCCCACCTACCCACTCATCCATCCATCCATCCATCCCCCCATCCATCCATCTATCCATGCATTCTTCCATATGGTCATCAATCCTTCCACCTACTGACCCACCTACCGATCCACCCATCCATCTACCCACTCATCCACCCACCCATTCATCCATCCATCCCCCCCCCCAGCCACTCAGCCACCCATCTACCCATCCATGCAACCATCTACCCATCCATCCATCCATCCCATTCATCCATCCATCTCCCCACCCACCCCCCCACCTACCCACTCATCCATCCATCCATCCACCCATCCATCTCCCCACCCACTCACCCACCCACCCACTCATCCATCCATCCATCCACCTCCCCACCCACCCACTCACCCATCCATCCATCCATCCATCCATCCATCCATCCCCCCATCCATCCATCTATCCATGCATTCTTCCATATGGTCATCAATCCTTCCACCTACTGACCCACATACCCATCCACCCATCCATCTACCCACTCATCCACCCACCCACTCATCCATCCATCCACCCACCCAGCCACCCAGCCACCCATCTACCCATCCATGCAACCATCTACCCATCCATCCATCCATCCATCCATCCATCCATCCATCCATCCATTTATCCACCCATCTACCCATCCACACATCCACCCATCCATCCACCCACCCATCCATCATCTATGCACCCACACACCTACCAAACCCTATTCAGCACAACTGTTGCTCATCTCCCAGGTTCCTTCTTGGATAAATTATGACATGCCTGGGGGTGATGGTGAATGGCTGAGAACAAGCGCATTTTTGATGAGGACGATGGAACAGTGAAGCAGGGCCCTGGTGTGGACCTAGTTCCTTTCTCAGGTGGTTGGTTGGTGCTGGGCTACCTGAGGACCAGACCAAAGACCAGGAGACCCAGCGGCCACTCAGGACTCAGTGGTGCTAGCCGATGTGGCCGTTAGCCAGTGTCGTGTGTATTTCATCTACGACACTCACCCTCCTTATGCCATTTGCATTCCCTATGGGCTGCTGAGGCTGGAAACTTCAGGAACCCAGCTCATAGGGCAGAAAACAATGACCCAAAGAAGATGCCCACCTCTAAGGACCAGCCAGGACGAAGACTTGGAACTGGGCTGTACTTACTCAGCAGATGCCATGGGCTGCTGTATCCTGGGCTGCGGAAGGGCCGGCTCTGTCCTGGCCCCGCTTCTGGTGTTCTTGGGAAGTGGTGGATCTAATCAGTCTTCCCTGTGAACACATGGTTCCAGATTTCCTGTTTGTCCCATGAGCATCACATTCTCCTTCCTGGGATCTGTGTAGGAATCCATGAGGATTTGACTATGCAACAGTCATGGGACTTGACAGAGGCCTAAGACCAGGCAGTTGCTTAAGAAAGTGTGCATTTTAAAAAATTTACTTTTAATTATTTATCTGTATGGGGGGCAGGGCATGCACACCAAGGTGCAGGTGTGGAGGTCAGAGGTCAACTTGCAGGCACTGGTTCTTCCTTCCACCATGTGGTTCTGAGGCTCTGACACAGGTCTTCAGATTTGGCGGCAAGTGTGTTTAACCACTGAGTTGTGTTGCCAGCCCCAATACATGCTGTTCATGGTGGATGCAAGGCTCTGCTTTGCCGCACACCCAGAGTCAGACATAACCACCGGAGGCTGCTGTCTAGTGTCCACCAGGCAGCAAGGACAGGTGGGGAGAGGTAAAGCATGTACACACACAGACACACAGGCACACAGACACAGACACACAGACACACAGACACACAGACACACAGTGACCCAGAGACACAGACACAGACGGGCACGTACAGACATGCACAAACACACACAGACACACAGAGTCTACACACAGAGACACACACACAGACACATAGATACACAGAGTCACACAGAGACACACAGACACATACAGACACACACATAGGCACACACACAGAGACACACAGACACACAGACACACACGCTAATTTTGCTCTTTAATTTGACACGCTGTCCTCTCCTCCCTTCCCTCGGCACATCAGACCACCTTCTGGGACCCACATGACAAAGGTCATCATTCTTTCTTTGAGCATCATTTTTATAAAAAAGAAAACCAAAACAATAAAAAAGACCCATTCCAGACAAGCAATTCCCTTGTTTATTGATCCGCCCTGTCAGGTTCTTTTATGCAGACACAGGTTTTATGATAAAACTTCAGTCTTGCCTTTTATGGCAATAAATAATGCATAGTGCTTCCCAAGTGTTCAGCGTTGTTTGGGCCTCTCACTGGCCTCACAGCTCCAAGCCTGTCCCGTTCCTTCAAGTTGTGTGTTCAGAGTCGCAATCAGTGTTTTCTTTCTGAAGACAGTATCATGCAGGCCCACTGGACGCCACCATCTCTAATTGCCAATTAAGCTCCACAGTGTGGTTTTTCCTGTCTTTTCTTCCAGCACAGGGACCCCGGTCAGCAGAGAAATGGGCCGACACCTCAGCCAGAAGGTCTCACACTGCTTCTACCGCAGAATTCTTCCTTCTTCCTGTCTCTGGGTCCCAATAGGAAAAGGCACTGTTGCCAGAGGACAGAGTAAGGTCCTAGGGCTTCTGGGGTAATACAGGGCACAGAGACATCAGAGGGTACATGAGGCATCACGACCTTAGCCTCCCAGGCCACCTGCCCCTGGTGGAGGGCCTTCCCTGAAGCCTGGCCAGCCTGTCACAGCAGGAGCTCGGCTTCCTTCTACCTCCCTGGACGAGTTTCTCAGATTGCCCAGAGAGCCAACTATAGGATGAACAGCCCAGAAGTTCAGGTTTCTGGTGTCTGAGAGGCCATCTGTGAGCTCAATGTGTCCCTCCCCTCCCTCCACACAAACAAGGAATAAAGGTGTGTCATTCCCCAGGCAGGAAGGAGGCAGAGGTTGGGCCAGGTTCAGAGTTCTGGGGTCTGTGGAGGTAGCAGAAGGAGCAGTGAGCAAGCGTGGACAGCTGGGGTCTGTCTGAGCCAGCATCTTTCATTCACGTGGACCAGGAGGGACTTGGCAGCCGAGTCCATTTCCATCGTGGTCACAAGCCAGAGCCAGAGAAGAGACTGAGGCCAATTTGTCACGTCCTGGAGATGGGGTGGACTCCAGGGAACCACGGAAGATGACCACAATCCTGCCTTGCCCCACCAAGTTCATGAGCTGGTGGTGGGCAGCCTGCAGGGACTGGCAGACCACGGTGGGTCTGGCTGAGCACCCCCTAGAGGCTTCTCCTCGCTCTGGCTGGGGCAGGAAAAGCCCAAGCTCTCTGGCAGCGCAGGCAATCCTAGGTCTCTTGATGCACCGATTGCTTCCCGTAGTCGTAAAATGAACAATTCATCGAAGATTATTTGAAGGCAAATCGTTTTAAGTGTAAGAAATAAAAAGACAAATTGGCAATTGAATTTTGTGAGAGACTGTAAGTGGGTGATTTGCATGGGCAGGGAAGCTGGGAAGACTTAGACGCTCTAGGAGGAGGGAGGAGCATTTCCATCCCAGAGCTCTGCAGGTGAGTGTGGCCAGGCACACGGCTGGCTCCCTGGCAAAGGGGGAGGGGGAAGCCGGTGACTTGGTTCCATGAGGAGGATCTGGCCAGCATTGTCAACACATAACTGACTTGGTACAGGACACCATTCAGTTTGACAGAAACTTGGCATTTCCTAGGATTGTCTCTGGTGACCAGAGCTCCCATGTGGAGCCTGTGGCTCTGTTAGCTGTGATCTTGCATGGGGAGCCCCCAAAACCATCTAAGCCTGACCTTCCTGCTATACTGTGAACAGGGCCCCACTTCCTTAGAGTCAGCCCACCTGCCCAGAAGCATCTCTGAGGACGAATGGAGAGGCTAGAAGCCCAGGGCTCACACTCCTGCGTAGGGTCCTTTCGTGACCCAGTATAGTGTGATGTCTGTGGTGAGTGGATATGATCAATCAGCGAATGTGGACGAAGGGCAGGCAGGGTCTGGGTTGCCCCAGCGACTCTGGCTACTGGAATGTAGGGAAGCCCAGGTGTAGAGAAAGGGGCTGAGAGGTTTTCTGCCTTTTGACATGGCCGTGCTGACTGGTGCAGGGTTTGTCCATTGTGAGCTCCTAGCAGATAGGACCCTCTGCTTGCTCTGGAAGATTCCTCCGGTATCTGGGAGACACAAGGGGACCACACGGTCAGGGTTGGGCCCCCACTGCCCTGCCAGTGTATACACCTGAGCCAAGGAGGGTGTCAGGGCAGGGGCAGCCCCTGGGAAACGGTCTGTGCCTGCTCCGGGGCTGCCTTCCACCCGCGCCCTCCACAGGCATCCCAGGGGCTTTGATGGTTCTGGGCTCCTTGCTCTCGTCTTCCCCCGCCCTTTGTTTCATCCCATTCTCAGGCCTTTGAGGAGCAGGCTTTTTGATCAGATCAGTGTGTGAGCTTCACACAGACAGGAGGAGGAGCCCTGCTGGGTTCCTGCAGCTCTGTGCGGAGGTCAGGGACCGGGCAGAGATGTGCCTTTGGTTGCTGGCTCTGTGATCCTTGGCCAGGGAGAAACACTTTGAATCCCCATCGGTCTTTGGTGACTCAGGGGTGAGATCCAGAAAGGAAGAAAAGCTGATGTGTCCTGGGCCCCGAGGTCAGTCCAGGTTACTTGACGTGTGGCTCCCAACACCCGTCTGCCCGGCTTGTAGCCATGCACGTGGACACTTCTGTTGGGTCGGGGCGGTCTGCAGAGCCAGGGCTCGGCTGACTGCCTGGGGATGCTTCCTCAAGCCTCTCACGCTGCTCGGCCCTGCGCCCTGCCTTCCTCTGTGGCTCTCCAGGGCCTCCTGCAATGCTGTTGGTGTCTGTGGAGTGCATGCCACATCCTGTTGCCACCGGTTTCTTCAGCCCACAGCCAGCTTCAGGAAGCACCAGGTGTTCGTTGATGGCTGCCTTTCCTGCATCTGGCTATGAGTCTGGCAGGAGTAAAGGCTCGTACCACCCCAGCACAGAGCTGAGTGTGAGTGGTGTGTTGGCACCTTGTCCCAGAGCATGCCTGGGCAGCAGAACCGCAGCACCGCGGGCCAGAATCCCACTGTAGGTCCTGCTACCCGGACCCTGATAAACAGTTCCACATCCACGTCTAAGGCCTGAAGCAGGTGATAACTCAAGAATCAGGACCAAGAGAAGAGAGGAGCAGAACCACAGGAGGGGCTGCAGAGCCGTGTGAGTGGCACCCGAGGTGAGAGGGAGGCATTGCTTTGAGAACGCAGACTGGTCAATATCTGTGGAGACCATGGTTTTATCTTCGGTCCTTAGGCAGCGCTCACAGAGACTAGGAATTCCCAGGAGTCAAACTCACAAACGGCTGCTTTGGTTTGAGAGGTACAAGGTACTGCCGGAGAGCCCAGTGTCCCTGACCCCTGAACTTTAGAAATGAACGCGCCAACCCCACACAGTTGGACAGAGGGACTCAGTTTGGTCCTTCCATCCAGGGATGGTCATTTCTTTGGGGGTGGTAGGTATCCTGGGTTCTGGGACAGAGCTTGGCACTGGCTAAGCATATAGTAAATGTTTCTAGAAGGAGTCAAATGGATGAACCCATCCCACAGAGGATCTGCCCTGGGATACTGTGACACTATCTGGCCGTGTCCAGGGAGGCTGGTGGGACTGTGGAGCAGCACACAGAACTGTGGTCGTTGGCATAACTTCTGGGCCAGGCACCAGGTCAAGAGCCGTTGTAAACCCCCTTCGGTGCCATTAGGCAAGACTCATAGGCTGCAAGGTGCCTGTGTGTGCTGGGGTGTGTCCTAGTTATCCTCTATCGCTGTGATAAGAAGACTAACCGAAACTAACTTGGGGAAGAAAGGGTTTATTTGGCTTACAGGACATTCATTGCCAAGGGAGGAGCTCAGGGCAGGAACCTGGAGCACAGACCATGGGGGATAGCTGCTTAGGGGACTGCTCCCCTAGCCTGTGCTCAACCTGTTTTCTTTCTTTCTTTCTTCTTCTTTTTTTTTTTGGTCTTTTTAAGACAGGGTCTCCCTGTAGCCCCAGCTGTCCTGGAACTCACTATGTAGACCAGGTTGGCCTTGAACTCACAGAGATCAGCCTGCCTCTACCTCCCAAGTGTTGTGTGTATTTGTGTGGGAGTGAGTGTGAGTAGAGGTTGGGACACTATAAAGGGCCTCGGAGCGGGGAGTAGCTTTCAAATGGCTGTGGAGAAGGTCACAGAGCACACATGATAGGAATGTGGATAAGGGACTGACTACTGGGGATGGCAGGGTACCAGTTGTTAGGAGAGGCAGGAAAATGTGGGAGAAGGGGAGAGGAAGAAATCAACTAAAACTAAGTATACACAAAAAATGCCATAAGGAGATCTGTTAATTTGTTTGATAATTGAGGGAAAAAAAAAGGTACTTGTGCACCAGCAAGATGTCTGGGTAAAGGCAGTTGTGGCCAAACCTAACGACCTGAGTTCTATCCCCAGGACCCACATGCTGGAAGGACAGAACCCGATTCTTGCACGGTATCCTCTGATCTCCCCAGGCGCCCACATTCATGCCCACACATGCACATAAAATAAATTAAAACAATATGTTTTTTTTAATTTAAAAAAATGATGCTTCTTGGTACCTCTCTGCCCTGTGTTAATTCAGTGTTGGATGAACGGAAGAGCCAAGCCCTTAGTCATTCCACAAGGGTATGTTTAACTAGGGAAACAGTGGAGAAGACTTGAAAATGGCCCAGAAGAGAAGGCATGGGGGAACCCCTGCAGAGGTTTGCTCTGCCATTCTCTGGGCCCAAGGGGCCTGCATGGAGAGGAACTGGGGTAGAGCTGGACCATCAGGTCCGGGGGCTGGTTTGATGCTCTGAGTACCTGAAGGTCAAAGGTGGAGTCTGAAAGAAAACCTCGCAAGCTTCATTGCCTACTTGAACCTCAGCAGAAGTGGTGCCTGCTTGCTGAGGGTGCTGTGCTCCTGGGAACTGGTGAGTTGTGCATCCTGATGGATGAAGGGACCAGTGGTAGTGGTGTGTGGGTCACGCTGAGAGTTCAGTATGATAAAGAATGTGCTTGGACCTGGGTGGGATATGACTCTTGCCTGTACAGCTCTGTGGCCCTGGGCAGGTTGCTTGCCCTCTCTGTGCCCCAGCGTCTCCCAGTCTGAGGTGGGATGGTGGTAACACACTAGTGCCTGCAGCAAGAGCTGCGTGCTCATGTCCCCTGTCACCATGCCAAGAACCCAGCATGAAGGAAAGGAGACAGATGGACGCCTTTGGTGAAAAGTCCACAGCCGTGCTCAGTCCACAGCCCGGGAGCTTCCTGCAAAGCTTCAGGTGCATGAATATGTGTAAGTGTGCTTGGTAGTATGTGTAGGCGTGCCTGTGAGCACACATGGGAGCATGCATGACACATATGTATGCTTGTTAGTATGTGAAGGTATCCCTGTGAGCACATGTATAAGCATGCACCTGTATGTATGCTTGTTAGTATGTGTGGGTGCCCCTGTGAGCACATGTATAACCATGCACATGTATGTATGCTTGTTAGTAAGTGCAGGCACCCCTGTGAGCACACGTATAAGCATGCACATGTATGTGTGCTTGTTAGTATGTGCAGGTGCCTCTGTGAGCACACATGTGAGCATGCATGAGACATATGTATGCTTCTTAGTATGTTCAGGCACCCCTGTGAGCATACATATGAGCATGCAGATGTATGTGTGCTTGTTAGTATGTGTGGGCACCCCTGTGAGCACACATGTGAGCATTCATGACATGTATGTAACTTTGTATGTGCATGTGTTAATGCTGTGGGCACTTCTTAGCATATGGGCACATATATGAGCATGTGTGATGTACGAAAACACATATGGACACACCTGGGAGTAATACACGAGCATGTGTGATGTGTGTGAACATGTGTACATGCATATGCATAGCACGCACATAATCATGTGTGT
>NW_008346900.1:532474-538509 GCF_000622305.1 Nannospalax galili | reverse complement strand
CACACACACACACACACACACACACACACACACCCACACACACACCATGGCGTACTTTACTAATCTCCTGAGTTTCTTAATCTAGTCAAATTGACAAGGAAGCCTAAGACTCACACTCCTGTTAAACTCATCTAGGGTGTGGTGGTCAGCTTTAACTGTCAACTTGACACAACCTGGAAGCACCCAGGAAGAGAGTTTCAGAGAAATGTCTAGATCAGGTTGGCCTGTGGCGTGGCTGTGGGGGATTGTCTTGACTACATTAGCCGATGTGGGAAGAGGCACCCACTGTGCTGGGCACCGTTTCCTGGGTCTGAAATACAGAAAAGTTGCTGAGCAAAAGCCTGCACACCTTCGCCCAGCCTCGACCGGCACGTGACTAGCTGCTTCAGGTTTGCCTTGACTTCCTTCTCCCCGAAGTTACTCTCTGTCTATTTTATCACAGCCACAGAAATGAAACGGCGATGGGGGGGCTTTAAGAAAACTCCCTGGAACCTGCCTGCGACTACCTAATCAGGCAGCTCTCCAACAAGCCCTCAGCTTTGTGAAATGCTCCAGGACTGTGGGGTGCTGGGGACTACTCCAAGAGCTAAGGTAAACACAGAGAAACGTGGGCAGCTATATCAAAATTAAACCTGCCTCTGTGTAAGACATTGCTCTTCAATGATTCTGAAAAATCAATCCTACCTCAGCTAGAAATGTGTGTGAAAGCACGCTGGATTTTGGTTATCAATATAACATCGTCTTCCAGGATGCCCACGAAGTTAAGCTATTCATATCTTGACTTAGATCTCATAATACTTTCTATGCATACAACTCTGAAACTCAACTCAATTCGCTAACAATGCACTGAAGTCATTTCCAGGCAGGCAGGATTTCTGCTGGTTTGTGAAGTGGGTCCAAGGTAGGATCTTCTCAGAAGGGACTCTATCCTTTCCTGGGATGAAGATCAGATTACAGGAAAGCTTGAAAAATGGCAGGCCAGCTTCGTGAGGATTGACCTGTGTTGTTTCACAGGATGCTGCTCTCAGAAAGGCCCTGTAATGCTGGCACAACTTGGGGATTCTTGGTTTTTAAGATTTATTTTTAAAAGTATGTATGTGCATGCATGTGCATGAGTGTGTGCATGTGTGTGTGTGTGTGTGTGTGTGTGTGTGTGTGTGTGTTGCTCACAGAGGCCAGAGTGTCAGATCCCTTGGTGTCTCCTGATATGGGTTCTGGGAACTGAACTCAGGTCCTCTGGAATAGCAGTACACAATTCAACCACTGAGCCATCTCTCTCTAGCCCCTGGGGAGTCTTGATATTGTGAATGAGGGTCCCATATCTTCACACTGTGTTGAGACCCACCGACCTTGTAGCTCCTGCAAAGGCAGTGTCACAGTATGAAGTCAGGTTCTGGGCTGCTATTGACCACTGCTGTCTCCTTGGGAAATAACACAACCCCTTGGTCTCCAGTTTCCACACTAAAGAGAAAATGACTGTGTCTGTCACACTCACATCTCAGTGTGATTAGAAATCAGATCCATTGACTGGGCTCCTTTGCCAGTGCTGTGTGGATACAGCTTGAAGTTCATCAACTACATCCTTGTAACAAGAAAAAACAAAACCAGAAATCAGTGGTGCTTCCTGGATCAGTCCAGGAATTGATGTCATGGGGTGACATCAGGAGTGAGCACAGAGACTCACAGCCAAGGTCAACTCTCCCAGTGGGAGTTGCTGGGGCCATGGAAGGCAGAAGTGGAGGAAAACTCCACAGACATGCCAGGGGCTGTATGTGCACTGGCAGGAGACAGAAGATCCTTGGGACACAGTCCTGGGTCCCCACATTTTACTGGGCTTTTTTTCCAGCATAACTACCAGGTGCTTATGGTAGAAATCCAAGAAAGATCCCTTGTGTGTTTGGTGGTGGGGGGGCAATGGCTGGGACTCTCTCTTCATAACTGAGACCACTCGGAAGGAAGACAAGACCATCTCCTCATTGGCTAGAGCAAGGTCACGTCTCATGCCAGCCCTGGCCTGTTACCTAAAGGAAGCAAAGGTATATGACCAGAGAATCACCTGTTGGGCTAACAGTCCTGAGAGGCAGGCACACTGGACACTGGGGTTTAATGGGATCATGACAGAGCACTTGCCTTTCCACCTTCTCCCGCCACACCGACAGGTCCTGAACTGACCATAGGAGAGCTTCCAGACGTAGGCTTCCCTGGGCAGGAGGGTTCAGGGATCATTGAGGAGGAAGGAGGCAAGGACAGGAGGCTACGGGAATTCGGAGACTCCAGCTACACCCCCACAAAACAGAGCCCAGCTCTTAGCCCAGTTAACACTCTTCTCAAACCAGGGGTCTATTTGCTTGCAGCTCCTAACTGCAGACCTCACTCTCTGCAACACAATCAACATCTATTTGCTTGCAGCTCCTAACTGCAGACCTCACTCTCTGCAACGCAATCAACAAAAGCAAACACAAGACAGACCAAAACACAAGAAAAAGTCTGAAGACAGTGTGAGAGCAAGACTGAGACACGATGGGATGTGGATGCTGCAATTATCCGATGGGGTGTTAAACAGCCATGATTAATGTGCCCAGAGCTCTAATGGAAAGACACGTGGCATGTCAAGCAGCCCAGAGACACTTGCAGAGAGGGGGAACTCTGGGAAAGAATCAGAAGAGGGATGGACAGAGGTGACACCGGGGACAAGGGACCCCAGCAGAGACGGAGGACACCTACCTGGAGTCATTAGACAAAGGAGCCAGGGAGCTGGAAGGTGTGTTGAGAGGAACTGTACTGAGAACACAGGATGAAGCTCACAACAGAATTTTGGGGAAGAGCAGGGAACCATCACAAGGTATAGCATGTGATGAAGAAACCAGAAGCATAAGGAACGGAAGGAACAGTGGAGACATTTGATGTACTAACAGTGGCTGGGGACTTACTCCACTAATGATAGGAGACCTGTAGAGAGACAGCCATGAAAAATCACACAACCAGCCTGAACAGCAGTCCGTCCCCAGGCGCATCAAACACAAGCTGCAGAAAACACAGGACAAAGGAAAAATCTTGAAAGAAGACAGAGGTGAAAACATGACACATTCAGAGGAAAAGAAACATCCAGAAGACTTTTATCAGCAACTAGGTAAGGGAGAGAGGAGGAGAGGAGCAGGTGCGTACTGGGAAACCCCTCCCCCGCCAACTAGAAGCTTCTATCTAGAGACAATATCCCTCTAAGGTGAAAGGGAAGTAGACTTCCTCAGATAAACCAAAAATGAGGTGATTTGCTGGCAGACCAAGTGTCCTGTAAGTGTCCTAGTTCCCTTTCTGTCGCTGTGATAAACACCATGACCAAAAGCAATTTGGGAAGGAAAGGTTTTATTTCAATTTACACTTCCAGGTCCCAGTCCATCACTGAAGGAAGTCAGAACAGGAGCTCAGGCAGGAACGTAGAGCGGAAACCCTGGAGGAATGCTGCTGACTGGCTTGTTTTCTGTCTCACTCCCTGGTGATGCTCAGCTAGCTTTCTTTTTCTATTTTTAAATTAATTTTTTTTGTGTGTGTATGAGTATTTTGCCTGCATATGTGAAAGTGCACCCATGCCTGCAATGCCCGTGGAGGCCAGGAGAGGGTGTTGGATTCCCTGGAACTGGAGTTACAGATAGATGGTGGTTAGGCATGTGGATGCTGGGTACAAAACCTGCGTCCTCTGCAAGAGTGGCCAGTGTTCTTAACCACTGAACCATCTCTCCAGCCTCCTCAGCTAGCCATATATATATATGGCCCATGCCTACCTAGCTCGGGATCGCATTGCCCTCAGTGGGCCAGGTCCTCCTACATCAGTCATCAATTGACACAGTCTCTCACAGAAATAGGCAATCTGTTCCTGGAAGTTCTCCAACCGAGGTTTCCTCTTTTTAGGTGACCCTAGGCTGTGTCAAGTTGAAAATAAAAACTAATCAGGACAACGTGTCCCTTGTCAACTTGAAACATTGGGAGAAAGTTCCTTAGAGAGAACATGGAGTGTTGATCTACATGAAGAAACACAGTCAGAGACAGGGAGAGCACAGCCAGAAGAAATGTGCCCTCTGTCCTGTCCTTAGGTGATATGGAAGTGGTTAAGGATAGCAACCATTCCTGGGGGAGAGGGTACAGTATCTGGGTAAGTCAGAGCAATGACACTGAAATGGGAGGGGACACTGGGAGTCATGCTACTTGTGAGTTGTTCAGGGTTATCTTGAAGACGGACTAAGATTGGGTCTACACACGCATCCTTAAATACTAGCACAGACATTAACACATTACAAAGGAGCATAGCAAGGCATGGTGGTGCACACGTGCCATCCTAGCATGCTGGAAGCTGAAATGGGCGGGTTATGAATTCAAGACCAGTCTAAGCTGCATAGTAAGATCCAGTCTCAAATAGCCAAAAAATAAGGAATGAATGAAAAGAACAGAAAAATGTTAGAAATGACAGACGCGAATGCAAAAATATGAACAATCACTTTAAATGTAAATCTTTTAAATAGACCAATTGAAGGTCAGTGATAGAAGTCCACTTTGAGTGCAACCTTTCAGACAATCAAAAACAAAGGAAGGAAAGACAGAAAACAGAAATATCCATATTAATTTCAGACAAGCCAGAGCAAGGGTGATCATGAGTTAATGAGTGACGCCCTTCCTCCAGCAATTCCGAAGCTCTAAATATTTAGAGAGATGGCCTTGAAATAAGCGGGGGCAGAGAAACCAACTGAAACCGCAAGGAAAAATAGATAAATCCACTCAGAGTTGGCGACTTCAACATCCTCTCTTAGTAATTGATTGATTAAGCAGGCAGAAAATCAGTAAGAATATTGTTGAACTGAATAGCACCATCCATCAAGTTGCTCTAATTGACATTTAGGGAATTCTCCATCTAATCAGAGCAGCAGACGCCTTCTTCTCAAACTGTGTGGACCACTCACTACAACGGAGCTCAGCCAGAGGCACAAGGCTGCTTGCATCATAGAACCCACACAAAATGTGTTCTCAGACTACAAAGGCCTAATCCACAGGTCAGTGGTGACAGGAAGGCTACAGGGTTTGAGGACTGCCCCACACACCTTTAATAACACAAAGGAAGTAAAAGTGTATTTTGAATAAATGAAAATAAAACAAAACATCAAGATAGATGGGATGCAGAGAAGGCAGGGGCTAGAGAAAAACTTGAAACAGCAAGCACATATTAAAGAAGAAAGAGGATTGAGAAATCAGTAATTAAGTTGGAACCAAGAAAAAGTTAAGACCCAACACAATAAAGTAAATAACAAACATTATAGCTGATATTAATGAAGTTTGAAATAAGGTAAATCAACAAAACTCAGAACTGTTTCTTTGAAAAGTTTAACCAAGATAAAAACAGAGAAGCCAAAAATTAATACCAGGCAGGAAAGAGGACCCACTGCTGCTGACCACACAGAGCAGAAGAACTGTATGCTCATCCACAACGCCATCACTTTGACAAAATGGATCAACTTTGTCTTAAAAGGCAAAACCCTAAAGAGTCATATAAGGGAAATCAATAACGATCAGACTTATAAATTCACAAAATGAATAGTTATTTATGACCTTCAAGAACACTAAGTACAAGATCAAGACGTATCCAGTGATGAATTTTACTAAATATTCAAAGAACACTCTGTAATCTCTGCTATAAGTGGGACCAGGGGCTTCCAAGCTGATTCTATGTGGCCAGCATTGCCCTAGGGCCCAAACCAGATAGATATTTCAAGAAGGAAAATTACAGTCCTACCTCTTTCATGAGCATAGATGCATTACTCCTCAATGAAGTGATAGAAAACTGAATCCAAAATGCATAAAATAATCATGCATTACACCTGTGCAAGGTGCATTCAGAACTCAGTGAATGGGATCTTTTGAATCAACAATCCAAAGACGAAAATGGCATGATTAAAGCAGTCGATGCAGCTGAAGCAGATGTCAGAATCCAACACCCATTCAGGACAAAACTTCTTCAATATGGAACAGAGAAATCTCCTTCAGCCCGATAA
>NW_008346900.1:517267-532230 GCF_000622305.1 Nannospalax galili | reverse complement strand
AAAATATTTCAGAATAAGTGAAGAAAATGTGCATGGACACTATTTGCGAAAAACTAGGAAACAGTTATAAAGGAGACCCAAGAAAGCTAAAAAGAAAGAAGATAGTTCCTCTTTATGGACTGGAAGACGCAGTGCTGCAAGGGAGTCAGTTCATCCCCACTTGACCCACAGTCAATGCAACTCGAATCACAAGCTCCTAAAGTTATTTCGTAGGTATCAATGCACTGAATAAATTTTCTATGGGAAAATAAAAGACCCACAGCATCTAACACAGCACTGAAGAAGAGAGCTGGAGGAAGGACCTCATCTGAGACCAAGACTGGGGTAAAGTTAGAGTTAGGGTTAGATAAGAGACTTATCAACAGAGCAGAATGAAAGATCCAGAAATACACCCACGGACGGAGTCAGCTGGTCTGAGACAAGGCGGGAAGGATGACAGAGAATGTCATGTTTTAACCAGATTCCTGAAACACCCAGGCAAACTCTTGAAAAACAGGAACTTAGACCCAGGCATTACGCCCTTCCCCCAAACGAGCTCAAACAGATCCTAGACCTCAATGTGAGACTTATCATGATTGTGGCCTGGAATAAAGCTCAGTTGCCATTAAGGTATGCTTTTAAATGGTCGGTATGTTTCTGCTATTTCTAAAAATCCCAGAGAGAACCTTCTATGAAGTATTTGTGCAGGTTTGGAACTCTACCGCGCTGAGGAGTTACCTGGGCCACCTTTGTTTCTTATAACAGAAATTGCTCAGAGCTCCAGGAGAATAAGTTTGGTCAGCCTGCACATCCCGGGCCTACTCTTCAAGCCCCTGATGATCAGGTCTGTGGTCAGTCATCTTGGAGAAGCTCAGGGTCACAGGGGAAATAAGATCAGGAGCATGAGCAACTAAAGTTGGGGCAGACAACCCAGAGAGGGGAGAAAGGATTTTTGCAGAGGCATCAAAGTCAAGGTCTACTGAAGTAAGACAGAAATAAGTCACAATCAGTTCTTCAAATGCACCCAACTTTGGCCTAAAATGACAGGTCACTGCACATTTATATCTTATAAAGCAATAGAGCAACACAAAAACATTGCAGGAGATTTCCACTCCCACCCCGAGGTTTCTTCTGTGAAGTGTCATCTGGAACCTTCCATATACGACTATGTTCTGGATGCCCTCACTGATCCTCCCGCCCCTTGTAAAAGGACCCAATGGCGGGCACAGCCTCATCTGGTGTCCTCACAGTGGCCACCCGCTGCAGTGCAGTGAGCTTGGCGGTTCTCACTGCTTCCATTTGGAGGAAACCAAATAAAACAGCGATGGGATTAAACAAAGGAGCACAGGCTGCGTGTGAAATCCCTCTGTGTGGACACAGGCCCTGGGCTCTGTCTGCACAGCCCAAGAACAGTGCTTCTGATTCAAATCCCACGGGTGACCACACATACGGGACCCAGGCTGTCAGGAGTCATCCTTCATGCCTGGGCTGGATCCGCTGCGTACTCACTTGGGCCCTGGGGAAAGCGCCCAGACACGGTTGATGCTGACTCCAAGTGCGTCTTCCTTTCCAGTGCATGGGAGCTGCCAGGACTCCAGTGAGTCAGTTGCATCTGACACGTTGGCTGAGATGCACCTCTCTTTTCCTATTTCTTTCTGTGCTTTCGTCTGTCTGTCTGTCTGTCTGTCTGTCTGTCTCTGTGACTCATAGCCCAGTAGCTGAGGTGCCTGGCTGAGGTTGAGCTAGTGGCCCTGTCATACAGGAAAGTTTTTAGCTCCTCATTGCCAGAATGCTCCTGGCCCCAGATTTCTGAAGGCCTTGGCCTGTGCTTAGGTGTGTGAGGCTGGTTCCTTCGTCTGTCTGTCTGTCTGTCTGTCTGTCTGTCTCTGTGACTCATAGCCCAGTAGCTGAGGTGCCTGGCTGAGGTTGAGCTAGTGGCCCTGTCATACAGGAAAGTTTTTAGCTCCTCATTGCCAGAATGCTCCTGGCCCCAGATTTCTGAAGGCCTTGGCCTGTGCTTAGGTGTGTGAGGCTGGTTCCTTCAGGTGACAACTGATAGACTCTCTGGTGTAAACGGACAGGGATGAAAGGGGCGATAACCGGCATCTCCAAACCGGAAATTGGGACGCTGGGCCAGGCAGAATCAACTGCATTGTCTGTGGTTCTCACCCTCACTGTCTAGAAGCTGTCCCCCCTCCACGGTAGCTGATCCACACTGATGTGGCCTCAGACTGAATCTCCACCTTCCTAGGCCTGATGTCCGTGAGCCAGAGATCTACCTGAGGCCGTGCTCACCCAGTGTGTGTGCATGCGTGCGTGGGCACACGCTTCTGTGGGCATGCGTGAGTGTATGTGTGTACGTACAGTTGGGTACAGATGGTCATGTGGTGGACAGAGTCACGGGGAGGGAAGGGCTACTCAGGCAGGTTCCATGGTGACTCAAACCCTCTATGGGGTCCTGACTGTTCATGCAGATGGACCAAGTGTTACCTGAGATAGTCTGGGTCACAGTCCAGGTTCAGTTGTCCCAGGAAGATGATAGGCGTCTCCGTTGTCGCAGAGCAGATCACCAGGCGATCTCTGAATGGGCACTTTAAATATTTTATTTATCATTTTTATTTTATGTGTATGAGTGTATTGCCTACATGTATGTGAGTATACCTGTGTCATGTCATGCCTGCAGAGGTCAGAAGAGGTCGTCCCCTGGAACTGGAGTTACAGACGATTGTTAGCCGCCTTGTAGGTTCTGGGACTTGAACCCAGGTCCTCTGCAAGGGCAGTCAGTGCTCTTAACTGCTGAAACCTCTCTCTACTTGCTGAATGGGCACTTTAGTGTCTGCCTGGTTTTCCTTTGCCACAAACATTTATCTTTTGGTGAACTGGGAGATGGGACAAGAGAAGCGGGAGGGGACAGCAGAGTGACATTTTTTGAGCAGGGCTGGGTCTGTATGCAGGCACAGACAGGCATGAAGGTTCCCTTGGAAAACAGTGTTGGAATTCACAGACAGGAATAGACCAGGCGGCCACTGCACAGAGTGCCTAGGGGCCCCCGGGGCTTCCTGCAGGTGGAAATCCTAACTAACCTGTGATGGACAGCAGGGTGCCAGGGAAGAGGAGTGCCTCCTCTGGACAGTCACAGTCACTGCATTGAATGGCGTCACAGGGATGCTGGAGAGAAGTGCAGCTGGGCATGGCCTTCTAGGCTTCCCTGGAGCTCAGCTGAAGTCAGGAAGTCCAGAGTGGAGGGACAGGAAGAGAGGAAGCTGGTGGAGGAAGCGTTTCCCACAGCATTGTGAGGGTGACAGCCTGCAGTAGGAGGTGGCCCGCAGGGTCACACCCACGTGTTCCTCTAGATTCTGTCTGATTACCACACAGGCCTGAGTGTTCACCAGGGAGCTGCTGCCATTCTGTTCTCTATAACGATGGGTGCGAGAAGGAAGCACTCAGTCCCTAGTCTTCAACTTACAAGGCGCTAGAGGCGTCCATACAGTGAAACAGTGGATTATAGATGTGTGGTTAATCTTTGGATTTTTTTTTCCTTGCATTTAAAAAGAAAAAGTTAGCAGCCAACTCCTGGCCTGGGGTGAGGCTGAGCACCCTGAGTTTAGACGGCTGGTCTGATGCCAGCCTAAGCCACTTGTCCCCTGTTCCTCACAACTGTGAGCAATCTGGAGGAGTGACTCCTCCCCAGAGAAGGTGGCCACTCTGCTGGGTGGAGTCGGCAGCTCCCCTAGGAAGCACAGCTCCATCCTCCAGAGGGCCTGCCTGCCATCAGGGAGGTGTTTCTTGAGGCTCCTGAGCACAGAACCGCCTTTCATTCGGACAGCACATGTGCCATAATGAGACCCCCTTCCTTAGACCCCGGTTCCCAACCCCAGCCCCCTCCCACAACAAACCTTTCCGTAACCCTTCCCCTGCGGGACCCATCGCCCCAGCTGTGTAAGGGAAAAGTCTGAGGGCCATGAGGGAGGGACAGAAACAAGGCACTGTGGGCTGGTTGCAGCAGGACTGTGGGTGTGGGGGTCCCCAGCATCATGGCCCACCCCAGTTTCATGGTTTCCAGTAAGGTTGTGGGTATGGGAGGACTTTGGAGTCATGGTTCCCGTCTTGGGCCAATGTGACACCCAGGTCCCCTTGTGCCTCAGGGAAGCAGTGGTCCTGGAGCTATGTCTGCTGGCCTGGGTGAAGCACATGTCAGCTGTGGTCAATAGAGCCTGAGCACTTGGAGAGGGGTTTATTTCTCCATTTTCTTTGTTTTTTTCTGATCCCTCTCTGATCTCTGTAAGACTCCAGAGGCCTGGAAATGGCTGTTCTTAAATTTGATTAAATGTCACATGTAACTGAGATGGTAGTTCTAAAATGCCCCCACTCCCTGATGTCCCTGCTGCCTGGCGTCCCCGCTGTCCAATGTCCCCACTGCCTGATGTCCCTCCTCTCAAATCAGTTAGAACAGGTCCTGACCAGGGTCCGAACAGCTGCCCTGGTCAGAAAAGTCTGTGGCTGTCTTCTGCATAGCAGCAAAGACTAGACTCCTTCCCGAACCAGCTGGATTTGGCTCAGACATTGCATCTCACTGCCAGTCCATCTTGTGAACTGACATCTGCTGCTGGCCTGCTGTGTTTGTGTGGCATGGGCGCCCTGTTGGTCAGGTGTTCCTCATATGCTAGGAACACGGCTCATCGGTGTGTGCTCAATACACTTTTCTTGTCAATGAGAACCTTGTCTTTTTAAAGAGAGGCACACAGCTGGCTCCTGTATCCCAAAGTCTTTGAAAGCTACAAATTCATAAAGAAAGCCCTAAATAGAATTGGAATATGAACACCCTCACCCAAGGTGTGAAGCACTTAGCACTAAACAGATTCTCATTCTCAGAACTGTTAGCACAAACAACGTGATTCAATGGAACGGGGTTGCAGACAGAACTGGGGAGGGGCTTGTAACAGCACTCAGGCAAAGTCCCAGCATTCTCCCTGCCACTTAACACAGCCTGCGTCCTAGTTCTTTTCTCTCTCTCTTTTAAATGTATTAGTGTGAACTCCGTGGACAAAGTGACGGACTGTGTTTTTTACCACGTGCTTTGCCTGAATTCGCCCATCTCTTTCATTCTCCAGCCCACAGTCCCTTTCCTCTTTCCAAACAGTCCCCCATTGACTCCCATGTCATATACACGACTCTAAAGTCTGGATCTCACATGTGAGGGAGAACGTGCAGTATTCACCTTTCTGACTGGCGTACACTGCTCCACACGACGTCTCCAATTGCATCCTTTTTCCTTTCTCTTTTTGTTGGTTTGAGACAGGGTCTCCCTGTAGCCCCAGGTGGCCTAGAACTTGCTATGTAGACCAGGCTGGCCTCGATCTCACAGAGATCTCACTACAGGTGTGAGCCATCATGCCTGGCCAATTTCATCCATTTTTGGCAAATGAACGCAATCTCGTTCTTGACAAAGCTCCATTGTGTAACACCCAGTGTCAATTTTCCCTGACGGAATTCAGGAAATAACGACAGGTGCAGCTCCTTTTCCTATTTGTTTTGTAGCCAACCTGGGCCTTGCTGTGTAGGCCAGGCTGGCCTTGATCGCGGAGACTCACTTGCCTCTACCTCTTGAGTGCTGGGATTAAAGGCATGTGCCACCACACTAGACCAGACAGGTGCATTTGGCTGAGCTTCCTCGAAGGAGTTAACATGATGAGCGTGAGGGACGTCGTGCTATCACCTGAGTGACTCTCCGTGGGTCATGCCCCTCCAGCTGCAAGACTTGGAAAGTGCCTGTCCTCTGTGCCACATGATGTCCCAGACAAGCAAAGGACGACTTGGTGGAGAATTTCAGCTCCACACAGAATTAAATGAGAAGTTTATTATTTGTGAAGAGGAGGGAGAGGAAAGAAAAGGGAGAGAGAGAGAGAGAGAGAGAGAGAGAGAGAGAGAGAGAGAGAGAGAAAACCAAGCCCTGGTTTAGATTAGAAGTTCCTTATTTCTACATATCTTATAGGCAGGTTGTATTTATTTTTATTTTTTCAGTGTATATACATGTGTGTATTCATGTGTGTGCATATGGAGGCCAGTGGTCAAGTGGAGAGACAGGGTCTTTCACTGGACCTGGGGCTCACAGGCACCTGCCGCCACACTCCTCCTTCAACATAGGTGCTGGAGACAGAACTCAGGTCCTCAGGTCTGTGGGGTGAGCACTCATCAATGAGCCGTTCCCCAGCTCAAGTTAGGCTTTTCATAGTGATGGAAAACATGTGGTTTGACTTTCACACACTGGTTAGCTCTGAATTCACACGTGTGGAAGGAAGGATGTGGGTGATTTCAGAGCCCATGACCACAAGTGTCAGATCAGCCACCTTTATCCCCAAGTCTGGCCAGAACAGCTGGCGCATGGTCGCAGCCATGGAGAACCTAAAAACCACGCTGTCTGCCTCGCCTCCTCTGTCCTCCCGCCATGGCTGGCAGACTCAGGAGGGATTGCATCATTCACTGAGGAAGAGACTGTAATTTGCTAACACTCAGTCTTTTGTGTTGCATCCAAGTTGCACGTTAAGCAGTTCACACCTCAGAAACCATTGCTGGGTTTACATTTCCCAACTATTTTTTTCATTATTCATATTTAAATTATGTTCCATTGAGGAGGAGATAAAGGCTGAAAATTTTTATCAAGAGACAAATAATGTAGGCAGCGAAAAATCTCAGCCTTCTATTATCAAAGGTGTAAAACATTGGAACAGGAACCAAAATACTTAAAGAGCACGGGGCATCGCACATTTAGTGTTGGAAGGGGGTGGAGGGGTTAAATACGGTATTTATTCTAAAGTGCTGTATTTAATCAGCCTGGACTGGCAGTCGGCTCTGAGTCTGAGGATAAGTAGATCCGTTTGCTCTAGGTTTTTTTCAAAGGAAACTTCTTCAAGAGTGCAAGCACATCACCCGTGAGCTGAGGCCAGTCCCAAATCTCCATGGGATGTTCCTCCCCGAGTGCTGTTCATGAAAATAAATGTGGAATTTGGACAGTATGCAGTAAGATATTAAAGCACTGATGCTGGAGAATTGAGGGAGCCCAAGAGCTAGAGATCGAGCTGGGTAATCTTGTCTCAGAAAAAGAGAAGGAAGGGAGGGAGGGAGGGAGGAGGGAGGGAGAGACCTGAGGACAGGCTGAATGTCAGCTCCCAGGTTCCCTCATGGCTGAGAGCCTGTGAGCAGGGCAGAGTCTGCCCAATTGTACCCTCTGTTGACACAAAACAACAAGAATAAACTTTTTTAAAAAAAATATTTATTATTTTTATTTTATGTGTACGAGTGTATTGCCTGCATGCATGTATGTGAGTGCACCCGTGTTGTGCAATGCTGTGGAGGTCAGAAGAGGGCTTTGGAGTCCCCTGGAACTGGAGTTAAGGACGATTCGTAGCTGCCATGTGGGTGCTGGGAATCGAACCCTGGTCCTCTGCAAGAGCAGTCAGTGCTCTTAACCGCTGAGACATCTCTCCAGCCCCAAGAACAAACTTGTCAAAAGAGAAATTTAATTCAACGACAGACTCTGAGTACGTACAAACCCAGTTTGTTCCCACAGAAGCAAATGAAGACAGCAGGAGGTCAGAGCCCATGCTTGTGGCCTGATGGGCAGAGGGAAGGCTGAGCTGTTGAGGTGTCCTCCCTCAGCCTAGGACACAGTAGGACAGCAGCTCTGGTTGGGGCGAGCTCTTCCCAGACCTGAGGGGTCTGTGCTGGACAGGACCTCAGCTCACTCCTCACACAGCAAAGATATAGGCCTTCTTACCGCCAAGCTTCTGATTGGCTGCTTAGGTCTGGTCTGGCCAATGGACTCTAGCCTGCTCACAAATAAGACGGTTCCTGATGGTCGCCGAGCCTCTCAAGAGGACCAAGAGCCACACTGGACATTCAAACAATATCAGTCCCCCAGGAACAGATGGCCCTGGTGACATTTCTGAAAAGCAGATACTGAGGCTCAGAGTAGAGAAGGGGACCCTGCAATGGGGTGGAATGGGACCCTCCAGAAGATACTCCCACCCAGAAACTGAATGTGATCTTATCTAGAAAAAAGGTCTTTTCTTGGTACGGTTAAGTGAAGGAGCTCAGCCGAATCAACGGTGTTTCCCGGAAGACCTGAAGAGTCTGGGAGGGCAGTGGAAAAGAAGGAGGTGGTGTTCAGATGGGCAGGGACTGGGCTACCAGTCAGGGAGCACAAAGGTTTCCCAGCAGCCACAGGCAATGTGCAGGGGCAGACGGGACGTTCCCTGCAGCTCAGAGGAACCGTTGCCTTTTCTTCCGGACCCACGAGAGGAGGGATTGTTTTATTTTAGATTCCCCCACTCCCCAAGGGCACTAGGTTGCAAATGACAGAGGCAGATACTATGGTCACCTCCATACAGGATCAGCCACGTATTCGGAGCCTGACCCCTTCCCATCCAGAGGAGGAGGGGGGCTGTATCAGTTACTTTTGTCGCCTTTGCTGTGACAGATCACCTGACAGAAGCGACTTAAGGAAGGACGGTTTATTCTGGTTCACGGCTTGTGGATACAGTCCATCACGGAGCGTGTAAGAAATACTAGCTATTAGTCTTTTCTTTCAAAACTTGCTAAACTTGGTTTAGGACAAGGAGTTCTAATCTTTTAATCCCACCACACCCTGTGAGACTTTTGTTTAAGGAAAGGCCTTGATGCATTCCTGAGCCTGCTGGCCTGGAGCAGAGGAGCTCTCTGCCTTCTAGCCAATTCTTTTAAACTGGGCAATTGGGAAAGACTGTGAGGTTGGACACCAGCCAGCAGAGAAGGACATAGTTCTCTTGCGTCAGTGAAAAGAGGCCCCCAGGCTTCTGGGTCCAGCTAGTACTTGCTGGATCTGACTGACCATGCAGGTCACCTCTTGCCTTTTGGAGTGGAGTTCTGCTTTGTCCCCGGGTTCTTTGTGTGGCATTGATGGGTCCTTGGACTTTGGGTTTTATTTCTAACAGGGGGAAGACAGGGCAGCAGGAGGCACAGTGTCCACATCAGGAAGCAGAGAGAGGGATGGATGCTGGTTCTCAGCTCTCTTCAGAATTTCTAAGACCCAGGAAGCTGTTATCCTCCAGAGAGGCTGGGAGCTCCCAGTGCAGTGTACAGTGAATGCCAGAGCACTCTGTGGGTCACTCGGGCTGGCGGAGCCTGTGAATCCTGCATTTCCTGGCTCACCTGTGCTGCAGAGCTGTGAGTGCATCTGGTGGACAGAGTCCACAATCAGACCCTGCCAGAGGCCCCTGGATTTGCATTTTGCTCCACATGTCCATTACAGCAGCTCCCACTGGACCTACTTCACAGGTGAATGAGCTGAAGTTTGGGGAGGAGATGCCACAGATCCCTGGGGAGACTCCAAGGTCCAGATTTCTGCTGGCACCTGGTGGACTACTGAGTCACAGTGTCCATGCCCAGGGCCAGGACGAGGAAGTCTGGAGTTTGAGGGGATGTGTACAACGTGTGCGTGTTCACAGGATTACCTTCCTTTCTCCTTTCGGAAACCTCATTTCCTAGGGCCTGGTTCTCAACAGAGACTCAATGAAGAAGCACCCAGGGTAGTCAGTGAGCGACAAAACCGAACAGCAGCAGCAACAAAAATCAAAACGTTAAGTAGCCCACGCAAGCTGCTGCCACAGTAGCTTAAGCCAGAGCTTCTCAGAAAAGTTTGCCCATTCACTGACCACGGCCATCAGATACCCAGGAACTGATTAGCAGTGCTGGTTCCTAGTCCCCATTGACTATGCAAGGCAGCTTGAAGGGGTGGGTTGGGGCAGTGGCCAGGAATCTGCGTTTAACAAGGTCTCTGGACAGCAACACTACCAACCCCACTCTGTTGTCCTCCCCCCAGTCACCCACAGGGGGAGAGGTGACCTGAGGTGATCAGCAGGGAGGTGTCAACTCTGTGCATTTCCGAGATCCAAACCAGGCAATGAGGCACCCAGATTTCCAGGAGATAAGTGATCAAAGTGTGCAAAGAACTAACAGTTTTATGAAACAGTTTTTGGAAAATGCAATTTGCATGGCGGGAAAGGGAATGAGAGGAGAGCGGTGGGGGGGGGGCTCCTCGCAGAAGGTATATGCGGTTCTGGGAGGCCCCCTTGGACTGTTTCCCCAGAGCTGGCTCCAGTCACAGAGAAATAACCCTCATGGTGACAGATCAGAAGCACTTAAGTACAGATAAAAAGATGGAACACAACTGCAATTCATTGTTTTGGGATTCTGCAGGGAGACAGAGTGCAAGGGCAAATTTTTTAAATGGGAAAAGAGAGGATAAGAGTGAGAAAGGAATAGCCGAGAGGTTGGCCAGTAAATAAAACGATGGCCTCAGAGAGCAGGCGCCCTCCTATCATGTGGTGCCTCTAGAGCAGACCAGACTGCAGACAGGTTAGAGGAGGAAGGCTCGGATCTTTCACCAGGTGTGAAATTGGTGCTCAGAGACTCCCCACTTTAGAGACAGAAAGAGGCAGTTACTAGTGTCGTTAAAATTCCTTCTGGGAGGCAAGAACAACATTCGGCCCCCTCCTACCTTGGTCCCTACAACAAACCCGAGGTCCAATTTCTCCCAACTGCAGCTTGGCAACCAGAGTTTATTGGGCTTATTTACAGAGCGATGGGTGAGGGTTTGCTTACAGGAGCGTGGGTGCTCCTCCCCAAGGCTGCACTGGAATGTCTCCATCCAGGCGTGGATCATAACATCCTAGCAGCTTACACAATGGTGAGAGCCCCCCCCCATATCTTCCTTGGTGGGCAGCTTATCTACCCTTCGTCCTGCCCTCCTGCAACCAGGGCTGACTGGTTGGTTGGGGGGTGCGGCTGACTCTCCTTGACCCCCTTTCTCGCAGAGTATAACAGTCAGCAAGTTTGTGATGATCCTAGGCCAGCGGGCGTACCAAGCTTGGGAAGAAGGCATCTGTCCATAACTTGCTGTTTGGAAGATGTCCTATGCAACACTTGGGGAACCCAGCAGGAGACGGGTTCCGGACCCAGGCACCAGTCCTCAGGTGTGGGAGCTGGGCTGAGAGAATCTTTGTATCTCCGAGTCCCTGTCCCGGACAGGAAGGTGTGGCAGCTGAGTTTGTTCCGCTCTGGTTTTAGTTCCCTCTCCTGGCCTTGATGGCCGTTCTGGGAGGGAGTTCATGTCTGAGTCGTGGGCTGCTCACCTGCTTTGTTGGTTCTTCTCTGGGAATCTTATCTTGTAAGAGCTTTTGTGGATTCAGGCCTGGCTCCTGGGAATGTGCGGGGAAATGACAGACTTCTCTGCAGGGAGCACCCTGATCCTGCAGATGTGAGCATCCTCTTGGCTTCCCACTAGCTGGACTCACTGCCTGGCCCGGGGCATCCTGTGGAATCCTTAGAGCTATGGGACAAGGCAGACAAGGCTGGCCTCTGGACCTCTGGCACACACTGGTCTCTCCCCCTTAGCTTCCTGCCTGCTGACCAGTCTATGAAGGCATAGGGAGCTGAAGGACCTCCGTACATAGGCAGTGAGGTTGGTCAAGTTCAGATCAAGGAACAAGACACAAGTTCTTCAGTTTGGGAGTGCTGAGGGATGGCACTCACAGCTTGACCAAATTACAGCAAAATCATTTATTCAGCAGAGGTAACTGACTGCCTACCACATGCTTGGCGTTGGGCTGTGTGCTAGGGTTCACAGAGAAGCCAAACTGGTACGGTTCTCTTATGTAGGGATGTCCACTTCCTGGAGAGAGTTGATCCTCGAGTAGTCCCACAAAAGATAGAGAACTGGACTTATTCCCTCTGAGGTCAGGATCCAGGCTGTCTGGACGTGTTCCCTCCACGGTCAGGATCCAGGCTGTCTAGGGCACCACTTCTCAGTTCTATTCAACATTGTATTGAAGATCCTGGCAATCAGGCAAGAAAAAGAAATACCCGCTGTTCAGAGAAAATAAAGATATAAAATCGTGGTTATCTGCACCTGACATGAATGGGTCCAGAAATGTAGTATGGGATCCACAGAATTCACCAGAGGAATTTGACAAAGTGCCCACACCACGTCCCTGTGGCAGCTTGTTCCAAGATTCTTCTGCTGTTTCCACCTCCTTGAATGTGTACAACACAGAACATGAACCGGGGCCCTCGATCTTTGAGTGGAGATCACATCAAGAACACAGAACATGAACTGGGGCCCTCGATCTTTGAGTGGAGATCACATCAAGAACCCATAGATGGCAGAAAGGTTCTGAGACACCGTGCTGAGAGTAGCCGAAGCCAAACAGAAAGGCATGAGAGGCAAGATGCTCTGTGTGTGTGTGTGCGCGTGTGTGTATGTGGATTGTGAATGTACATGTGTACATGTATGTGTACTCATGTGGATGTGCATGCATGCCTTTGTGTGAGTGTAGAGTTGCATGTGTGTGCATGTGTGTTCATGCATGTGCATGTGTTTGGGCATGTGTGTGCATTTGTGTATGCGTATGTATGTGTATATCTGTATATAAGTGTTTGTATATGTGTGCTCATATGTATGTGTGTGTGCATGTGCTGCATTGGGGAGGCAGGAATGAATACATTGAATACATTCATGGGGTGCCCCGAAAGTTAGGTTCGAAAGGCTTCACTCCGAATTTGAGATCACGAAGAGAGAAGCAGAGGGGTGGAGTGATGGTGCTGACCGTCTAGGTTCTGGCTTGGGGAAAGGGCAGTGCAGGCTCTCTGAAAGCAAAGATGGGCACCGAGTGGCAGGCGGGGAGGGGAAACCCAGGGAAGAAATCCGTACAATTCCAGGAGAGGGCAATTTGTGGAGTGTGACCATCCGAGGCCACCGATGTGAGAAAGGATGTCCGCATTTCTCCAAAAATCCAGCATAGTTACTCGTTCTGCGCTGTTGAAGAATTGACGTTTTGCTACACGTGCACAATTTCATAGATGTTTTAAAATCTCTTCATATGAGAGCTAAGAGGTAACACAGAAATCCTGCATTCTGTCACCTCCGTTTTCCAGGGGTGATTGTCTCCCTGGATGTCATGGGCACTTTGTGAAACTGCCGCAGCTCTCCTGATATGTGCATGTGTGTGTACACGTGTGCAGGCATGTGCGCCTATGCCTGCACATACATGCTCCTATCCATATGTATGTGCATGCATGTGTATGCTGTGTTCCTATGCAGTTTCACTCTTTAAATTTTTAAATGTTCTATCTCCATCTGAATCTCAGTTTCTGATGATTTCTCTAATTAAGGGAAAGGGAAATGACTCAGGAATTGAACACTCATATAAACGTTCTCATTAAATTAATGATGTGGGGCCCACTCATCGATCTATGATAAAACTTGAAATTTCTTAATTGAAACATGGAAGGGAGGGGGATAAAAATCTATCATAGAACCTAACAGCATGAGGGGTTCTTCACGTCTGGGTTATGCAGAGCTACAATCCTTTCGTCTTATAGAGAACCTGAAAATAGCTTCTCTTCAGGGATGTCTTCCAAAGTCAGCAGAGTTGGACACCAGGAGCCAGCAAGGGCCATGTAGTCCTCATTATTTCAAGGACAAAGTTATTCTCTGGGGATGTCATCCTGACATACAATGCGGTTTCCGAGGAGTAAAGTGTGAATGGTGAATGTGGCTCTCTGCCTTCACTGAGCCCCACTGTGTGCTGCCTGTGTCTCTGCCTTCACTGAGCCCCACTGTGTGCTGTGTCTGTATCATCACTTAGCCCCACTATGTGCTGCCTGCCACTTTAGGAGCTTCTTGTGACATGGCCAAGCACTTCAAGATAGAATCACCTGTGCCTGGGTTGCAGTGGAGGAAACTGAGGCTCACGGAACATAAATGATTTCCCAGAGTCCCTGGCAGTAAGTGGGAATGTTGCATCGCGTAGCCGTGACCATGGGCCCCTCAGACTCTATTTCTTTTTAGAGTGTATGTTAGTGTGTGCAGGTGTAAGTGCACATGTGTCTGTGTACATGTGGAAGCCAGAGGTCCGCCTCAGGCATCATTCCTCGGGTGCTGTCCACCTTTATTTTATCATCTTATTTTATCAGTTTATTTTACTTTATTTTGTTACAGGGTCTAAAAAAACATACTGGTGAAGTCGGCTAGGCAGTAGACACCCCTTCTCCAGTTCCCCCACCACACCTGGCATTTTGTTTCCTGGGGCTCGAACTCAGGTCTTTGGACTTGCAGGACAAGAGCCATACGGACTGAGGGGTCTCCACAGCACAAGTCTTATTTCTTGATCATTATGGTCTGCATATCTGTTCTGCTGATGTAATCAGATATGGATTCACCCTGGGTCACTGGATCACCAGCTTTACAATTGATCCATGTAGAAACAGTCACCCGAACCGGAAGGTGGGCCAGTTCGCCAGCATTTAACTTCCATGGAAAAATGCAAGGTGGAGACATATTTTCCTACTGGTATTCATTTGGCAGAGCTATGCTGGGGAGCAGAGCTGGCTTCCCCTGGTGTTTGTAAGTCCCATGTTATACGGACAGGCGGCTATTTCTGTTTCTGCCCTCACCCCAGGCTTTTGCTTGAGTCTTTCTTTAACGTATGTTTTTACTGAGTTTTTGTGCATTTCATAGAATAGATCTTAACCAAATTTAGGTCCCCTCCCCTACACACCCCCAAGCCACCTACCAGATTTCATGTGTTCTCTCATATATGTTGAGGCTTATTCAGTCAAGCATTTGTACACAGATGTCCCCCAGTGCAAGTTCATCCACTGGAGTCTAGTCAGCCTGTCTATTGCCACTCCTTTAAAGATCAACTCTCCCTCACCCAGCAGTGATCAGTTGCCAGTAGTTTCTTGGCTAAGGTTGGGGCCTCTCGTCCATTTATCCAGGACTATGCTGGGTTTTTGTTTTTTGTTTTTTAATTTTTACAAAAAACTTTATTGAGAATTTCATACATGCAAATAAGGTGTTTTGATCATAATCCATGCTCACTCCCTCCCCTCCATCATTCCCCCCTCTGAAGAGGTAACCCTAAAATCTTTTAAGGATTAGATACAAG